>NW_025538143.1:0-22631 GCF_020615455.1 Coregonus clupeaformis | reverse complement strand
GGGGTTTCAAACGACGGCCCGCGGGCCGATCAGGCCCAAACGGGTTTAATCCGCCCGTGTAGATGATAAAAAATAAAAAAACATTTGTAAGTATAAAAATGCGCTGCAATTTTTCAATAAAATAAACTGCTGTTCCAATTGCGTCCACTGGATGGCGCAATAGCAATTGTGTTAAGCAAGCAAACTGTTTATACCGGGCAGAGCAAGTAGGTCAAGCACGTGCAGCCAATGAGCTACTTTGTTTTGCCCACGATATTTATTACGGCTTCTACTTTTAACATTGTGCTTTGGCACCCTCATTGCCCCAATATGTCTCTGTCAAAAGAGAAAAAGTGGACGCAGAGTGCAAGAGTGTTCCCAAGAAAAATTGTCATCCTATTTAATCACGGAATTGAATGGGAAAGCTGTATGTTTGGTGTGTTCAGTAGCATGTTGCAGTGCTGAAAGAATATAACCTTTCGCCACTATGTGAGTCTTCATGCCGACAAATATGACAACTTTCAAGGACAGCGGAGATGAGAGAAGGTGAATGAACTGTTGGCGGGTCTGAAGAAACAGCAGTCTGTGTTTACTCACAGCCGAGACATCAGTGACGCTGCAGTGAGCTAGCTACCTCATTACTAATGAAATCGCAGTGGCTTCAAAACCATTTAGTGAGGGTGAATTCTGTAAAAACATGCATGATGAAGGCAGCGGAGATTGTGTGCCCTGAAAGCGCAGGCTTTTTGCAAATATCAGCCTGACAAGAAACACAGTTGCAGACAGGATTTCCGATCTTTCAGTGGATTTGGACAGCCAGTTGAAGCAAAGTAAAGTCATTTATTGCGTTTTGGTTGCCAATTGATGAAAGCTCACGGACATTACAGATGTTGCACAACTGGCCATTTTTCATCCGCTGAGTTGATGACACTTTGACCGTCGAGGAGTTCGTGGAGTTGGTGCCGGTGACATCACAACGACAGCAGTGGATATTTTTACCGACTCTCGCGCGCTGGACAGGGTCGGAGTGGACTGGTCCCGCGCTGTCAGCCTGGCTACAGATGGTGCGCCCTCAATGATCGGGAAAAAGCAGGGTTGTGACAGAAAGTTCAGAGAGAAAGTGCAATCTGCAAATGGAGGACGTGATTTTTGACTTTTCACTGTATTTTGCACCAGGAGGCTTTGTGTTGCAAGTCATTAAAGATGGATAACGTCATGAAGGTGGCCATCCAAACTGCTTAATTTCATCCGATCCAGAAGCCTGGAATCACCGGTCAGTTTGACAGCCTTCTCGAGAGAGAAAGACCACATCTATGGCCTGCCATAGCACACTGAGGTAAGATGGTTAAGCCGAGGTGCTGTGCTGAGGCGTTTCTTTGATTTACGAGAAGAAATTGAACAGTTCATGGAAGAAAAGGGCAAACCAGTGTTAGAATTTCATTCCATAGAATGGATGCCGGACCTTGCATTTATGGTGGATGTTACAGAGCACCTGAATAACTTGAACAAACAGCTGCAAGCGCAACAAAGTTGTCACGCAGTATTATGACAGCATACGTTCTTTCAAGTTGAAGCTGTCATTGTGGGGAGAACGTAACTGCCGGTGGTGATGCAGCTCACTTCCACTGTCTGAAAAATGTGGCGAACCCAACATGTGGCAGACATGAAGCGGTTCAAAGATAAAATAACGGGACTGTTACGGGAGTTTGAGCAACGCTTTCAGATTTGTGTTTATATGTTTTTATGTTGATGTGCTATTGTTTTTAATTGATTTTGTTTTATTTGTATATTTAACCTATTCTTGACTCTGTGGTTCTTGCACTTGTTTGGGGAACAGGATTTCATTATTTGTATCTACATTTCTGCCTGAGAAATGACACCCTGATATAGTTCTGTGATCTGTGATATACTTCTGTGAATCACTGAGGCATTGTGTGTTTGTGTGTTCTTTGTCCTCAGAACTTTCAAATACAGTGGGGAAAAAAGTATTTAGTCAGCCACCAATTGTGCAAGTTCTCCCACTTAAAAAGATGAGAGAGGCCTGTAATTTTCATCATAGGTACACGTCAACTATGACAGACAAAATGAGGGAAAAAAATCCAGAAAATCACATTGTAGGATTTTTAATGAATTTATTTGCAAATTATGGTGGAAAATAAGTATTTGGTCAATAACAAAAGTTTCTCAATACTTTGTTATATACCCTTTGTTGGCAATGACACAGGTCAAACGTTTTCTGTAAGTCTTCACAAGGTTTTCACACACTGTTGCTGGTATTTTGGCCCATTCCTCCATGCAGATCTCCTCTAGAGCAGTGATGTTTTTGGGGCTGTCGCTGGGCAACACGGACTTTCAACTCCCTCCAAAGATTTTCTATGGGGTTGAGATCTGGAGACTGGCTAGGCCACTCCAGGACCTTGAAATGCTTCTTACGAAGCCACTCCTTCGTTGCCCGGGTGGTGTGTTTGGGATCATTGTCATGCTGAAAGACCCAGCCACGTTTCATCTTCAATGCCCTTGCTGATGGAAGGAGGTTTTCACTCAAAATCTCACGATACATGGCCCCATTCATTCTTTCCTTTATACGGATCAGTCGTCCTGGTCCCTTTGCAGAAAAAACAGCCCCAAAGCATGATGTTTCCACCCCCATGCTTCACAGTAGGTATGGTGTTCTTTGGATGCAACTCAGCATTCTTTGTCCTCCAAACACGACGAGTTGAGTTTTTGCCAAAAAGTTCTATTTTGGTTTCATCTGACCATATGACATTCTCCCAATCCTCTTCTGGATCATCCAAATGCACTCTAGCAAACTTCAGACGGGCCTGGACATGTACTGGCTTAAGCAGGAGGACACGTCTGGCACTGCCCAGGATTTGAGTCCCTGGCGGCGTAGTGTGTTACTGATGGTAGGCTTTGTTACTTTGGTCCCAGCTCTCTGCAGGTCATTCACTAGGTCCCCCCGTGTGGTTCTGGGATTTTTGCTCACTGTTCTTGTGATCATTTTGACCCCACGGCGTGAGATCTTGCGTGGAGCCCCAGATCGAGGGAGAGATTATCAGTGGTCTTGTATGTCTTCCATTTCCTAATAATTGCTCCCACAGTTGATTTCTTCAAACCAAGCTGCTTACCTATTGCAGATTCAGTCTTCCCAGCCTGGTGCAGGTCTACAATTTTGTTTCTGGTGTCCTTTGACAGCTCTTTGGTCTTGGCCATAGTGGAGTTTGGAGTGTGACTGTTTGAGGTTGTGGACAGGTGTCTTTTTATACTGATAACAAGTTCAAACAGGTGCCATTAATACAGGTAACGAGTGGAGGACAGAGGAGCCTCTTAAAGAAGAAGAAGTTACAGGTCTGTGAGAGCCAGAAATCTTGCTTGTTTGTAGGTGACCAAATACTTATTTTCCACCATAATTTGCAAATAAATTCATTAAAAATCCTACAATGTGATTTTCTGGATGTTTTTTTCTCAATTTGTCTGTCATAGTTGACGTGTACCTATGATGAAAATTACAGGCCTCTCTCATCTTTCTAAGTGGGAGAACTTGCACAATTGGTGGCTGACTAAATACTTTTTTCCCCACTGTAACTTGAGGTGTTTTATGATTAATAGTGATGTTGTGCTTTTGGACACTGTCCTCAGGCTCCAGCTTTATGTTTATATGTTTTTATGTTGATGTGCTATTGTTTTTAATTGTTTTTATTTTATTTGTATATTTAACCTATTCTTGACTCTGTGGTTCTTGCACTTGTTTAGGGAACAGGATTTCATTATTTTTATCTACATTTCTGCCTGAGAAATGACACCCTGATATAGTTATGTGATCTGTGAAACAGTTCTGTTAATCACTGAGGCATTGTGTGTTTGTGTGTTCTTTGTCCTCAGAACTTTCAAATAACTTGAGGTGTTTTATGATTAATAGTGATGTTGTGCTTTTGAACACTGTCCTCAGGCTCCAGCTTTATGTTTATATGTTTTTATGTTGATGTGCTATTGTTTTTAATTTATTTAATTTTATTTGTATATTTAACCTATTCTTGACTCTGTGGTTCTTGCACTTGTTTGGGGAACAGGATTTCATTATTTTTTATCTACATTTTCTGCCTGAGAAATGACACCCTGATATAGTTCTGTGATCTGTGGAGACAGTTATGTTAATCACTGAGGCATTGTGTGTTTGTGTGTTCTTTTTCTTTGGAATTTTCAAATAAACTTGAGCGTGTTTTATGATTAATAGTGATGTTGTGCTTGTACTATTTTGGACACACTGTCCTCAGGCTCCAGCTTTATGTTGTATGTTGATCGTATTAAAACAAAGAAAACAATCTGAAGTTGTTGTTTTTAAGTTATATATATATTTTTAAGTTATATATATATATATATATATTTTTCCGGTCCGGCCCACTTGGGAATAGATTTTCCTCCATGTGGCCCCTGAGCTAAAATGAGTTTGACAACCCTGCTGTAGACTATAAAGGCCAATTTATTCCTGATCAGAAAATGTGGTCAAGAGGCTCCGTAAGGAGGGTTTGACGCAATTGCAGTGCCTCCAGATACTTGCGGAGGCCAAATCGAGCTTCGGCATCGCTGTGCGCCTCCAAAATGTTGTAACAAAGTGGAGGGCTCCGTATAGCTCCGCATTGACATGATTGGTTGACGGTAGGTGGGGGCAGTACATCCTGTATAAACACAAACTCACTTCCTTGACAACTTCCTTGACAACAAACATTCAGAACTTTTGACGAAAGGCTATCAGAACAAGTGCACAAATAAAAAACATATTTATGATACCTCGTGTAGGGATTTCAAAGACACGAATGAGTGAACTCCTGGAAAGAGATTGGGAGGTATGGGAATAGATGCGGGAAAGAGGTCAATATAATGCAGAACGCAGGGGATAGGTAGAAGGACGCTGGATTGGCGCACATTCAACAAATCTGATCTAACAAAGTGGATATTTGTCAAATCCATCATTGATGTATTGTAACAGGCCCACAGTGTGGTTACTAAAATCCGATTTGGATATAATTGGCTGTTTTCGCAGCATAACATTTCAGGTTTAGAAAAAGTGACTGCTAAATTATAACTCCCATTCGAATAAGCTGGTCGCATAGCTGCTAGCATACAGAAATCGGTGGTGATAGTCAAAGTAGTTTCTAACTGTAATGCAGTTGATTGATGATGATGACCTGAACATGTGTTGGGGTTGACATCCATATGAGCGTTATACTTCAAGTTTTACCTCAACATAGTGTGAAATACACATATAAACTAGAGCCTAAATGTAGGATAATTTAGTTGGGGGGCAATGGGGAGATTCGGGATGGAGATGCAGGTGGAAAACAGTGCAGCCTTTTTACTTCATGCTATCTTGGCTGAGCTCCTATGCAAGCACCGGGAAACGGACTCTAACATCTCAGAAGTGGTAAGGTCTTGTCTTTTCATTTAGCCAGTTGCTTGTAATTAGCTGGATGGCTATAGAGTTTAGCCCTGAATCACTTCGAGTGGTGCGATGCAGACCAATTTATTGGATGCGTATGACAGCTCCCCAAAGCGCAAGAAGTATGAATGCCCTGACTTCTGCAGCGGCAGTATCCCAGTAAATGCTGGACGGCCGCTGCAGACATCACATTGACCATGCAGAGCCTTTAAGTAGTGTTGATGTAGCTCTGTCTCAATGTGCCAAACCAGAGGATACTTACAGTAACAGACAGAATATGACTTGTATTGTTTTAGTAGCAGAGTTTACTTCTGTTAAAAATATTAATCATTCAAAAAGTTAGGGGACACATTAATTTTACTCAGATGTGCAGCAAGGAAACAACAGGCAGGGACACCATGAAACAGTTAACTCATTTAATAGACTGGCCCCGCATCCACAGAAGTTCATAGGCTACATTTTTTTTTACAATACTTTTTTGGAAATGCAGTTCTAATAAATCACAATATAAATCACATCATATTGTTATTTTGTGTGTTTTATTACCAATTTTTATAAGCACATGAACTATGAAGTAGGTCTGCATTAATTTTTTGTTTTCTAAAGTTACAATAGTGGCAGTTTACCGATTTCTCCATTCATGTTTATGACAGGACATGTAAACTGGCACCTGGTGGAAAGGTTTATGATTTTGGGATCAGGTCATCGCCACAGAAACATGCTTTGTTCCATCAGCAAGCAACAACAGAACAGCTATAATTTTGAGACATGTATATAACAATTGTATTTCCATAACAGATGTGCAGCCTACATACAGTGTTGATATTTACAACAACCACAGAAGATCTACAGTAAAGGAGAGGCTGATATATGGCAAGTCAGACAGGAAAAAAATAGGCCGACTTTCAAACGGCATTTTCAGTAATCAAAATATTCACAGTAAATGTATATCTACCACTCTACTGTGCAAGCTGTATGTTACAAAAAGGTGTCTAATGCCATGTCATCATTGGTCAACAGTGCAAGAGGATCAGGGTCAGGGGTCAAGCAGCTGGAGAGTTGAGTAAAGCCTATTGTTTCTACTTGTGAACGTGCTGTAGGGCTCGATGTCTCGTTGCTCCTCCTACAAAGACATAAACCATATGTCACCGCATTACACTGAAATGTCATATGGGGCTGCAACCTGGTCTCAGAGCATTTCGTATTCTTCTTTATGTAAATCCGAGGCACTCCATTTAGTATATGTTATGTTTCGTATGGTATGTATTAATTTTGGCTGGATTTTTCCTTTAAGTTAGAGTTTTATCTATCATTAGGATGATAGCATCCCCAAAACATTAAACTAATGTTTTGATAACAAAAGTTTTTTTTCTTCAGAAAATGTTTTTAATGAAATATCCTTGGTATGTTTTCCTAAGATTCACTAAAATATTGTGCACAACATCTGTAACAAACACCACAGAACATTCCCCTAAAGTTGTTTTTAGGTTTCTATAACAAAATGTGTTCTGGGAACATTCTTGAAACATCAGGCGAATGTTTTATACAAACAATGTATAATCGTCATCACAACTGGACAGTTTGTGTAAATATAACTTTTAGGGCAACCTAATTAATGTTCTAGGAACGTTCACAGAAGCAATTTTGGTTTGCTGGGTAGTCTCTGCAGATGCCTTATTATGACTAACATGCAACAGCTAGCAATACCAGGGCTAAACAAATAACAAAAAAACATAAATAGTGTTGTTGTGGCACCTCTTTGATGGTTCCAGACACTTGTAGCTGTGTTCTGTTGAGCAAATAATAACAAGAGTTAATTAACATAGCACCAAATTAAACATGTTTTACACAGCACATGTGTAGAGCAACATGATTGTGTTTTTCACCACGCTCATTTTTGACAGGAAGTGAGAAACGAAAAGCCCCAACAGTGCAGTTACTAGACACTAGTGACCCATACAAACTCAACACAGACTTAAAGGGCCAGTGCAGTCAAAAACATGATTTTTCTGTGTTCTATGTGGTATTTCCACACTATGAGGTTGAAATGATACTGTGAAATTGTTGAGTGCTTCAACTCCTTTCTGCCTTGAATTAGTCCTTTAGGATGTTTGTCTTGGTCAGCCCTTTTCATGCTTTTCATCATTGTTGTTGAGCACCCCTCCTTTCCTTTGTTTGCTGAAGAGTGAAGGGCCCACCTGAACTCATACATTGCATGTATTTTTGAGACCAATTCAGAACTCTATCCGCATTGTAGATCTGATATGTATTTTAGAATGCACCTTTTCTACTACAGTGCTTACTAGTAATTATTAAAATACCAAAAAGCTGACAGATACTCATTACAGCAACTCTTTTTTTTTACCAAGTTATTCATCTTATCTTACCCGAGATTAATTTTCCTACTGATTATGCCACCAAACACCAGGACAGCTACACATGCTGCAACACCTGTTATCATCCCAAAATAGAAGAGACTGTTGTCTGTGGCCTCTTGCACTTGGGTTCCTGGGAAACGAGAAAAAATATATTATGATCTTATATGTGTCTCTTCCACCATCTTGTTCATTTACATTAAGGCATTGTGTTGTTGACAGTCTCCATTTTAAGACATTATTACATGTATTGATGAGAAAATCCAATATTGTGACTACAGAGATTCTCTCAGTTCTGTCAGATGTAACTTCTATAACAGATGTTACAAAACAAGATAACAGAACACTCACAGAACATAAAGGTAAGCCAAATACATATTACATATTGAAGGTACTTTTGCACATGAAATGCATTCCACTAAATATGTGGTGATAAGACATTATGCTGGGGTTCATTTTAAAATGATTGTGAACGATCCCATCAGACCAAACACTTACCATTGACAGAAATATGTATTTCTATATGATTCCGTCCCCCATTATATCCACAGTCACAGGTGTAGTTCCCTTCATCAGATGGTTGTATGTTGGTAATGCGTAGACACACTCTGTCATTCTCTATCTCTAGTGTGACTCTGGGGTCACAAGAGCTGTTGATATGATTTGTCCCAACTTCGTGTGAAACTCTACACTCATGACCCTCACTTCTAACTTTATTTTTGTTACATACTACAGTAGTGATGTTAGTGAGTGTTTGGTTTGAGCAGAGAAGAATGCCATCTGCTCCTCCGGTCTCCAACTTCTTCTCTTGAGTCACTGTAAACAGGAAACAGACCATGAGAGTGTGTTTTCATAGGAAAATAGTAAGTAGTGAAGTAAAAAACATTTTACAATAACACTGCAATTCAACATTGTTGAATAAAATTAAGAATAAATACACATTTCAGAATGTTAATGAAACATAAAGAAATAAAGAAACACAACTTTACCTTGTGCATAACTAAACTCCTATTGTTAATGCAATAATGGGAATGCATCACAAATGCAACATGTGAGGACTGGTCCTCTTCCCTTTATTCCATGTTGCATCATGCTGTGGGTATGTCCTAGAGAACAATATCCCTCTGACCTTCAACAGCTGTGTGTATGTGTTAGAGAACAATATCCCTCTAACCTTCAACAGCTGTGTGTATGTGTTAGAGAACAATATCCCTCTGACCTTCAACAGCTGTGTGTATGTGTTAGAGAACAATATCCCTCTGACCTTCAACAGCTGTGTGTATGTGTTAGAGAACAATATCCCTCTAACCTTCAACAGCTGTGTGTATGTGTTAGAGAACAATTAATCTCTGACCTTCAACAGCTGTGTGTATGTGTTAGAGAACAATATCCCCCTGACCTTCAACATCTGTGTGTATGTGTTGGAGAACAATATCCCTCTAACCTTCAACATCTGTGTGTATGTGTTAGAGAACAATATCCCTCTGACCTTCAACAGCTGTGTGTATGTGTTAGAGAACAATATCCCTCTAACCTTCAACAGCTGTGTGTATGTGTTAGAGAACAATATCCCTCTGACCTTCAACAGCTGTGTGTATGTGTTAGAGAACAATATCCAACTGACCTTCAACAGCTGTGTGTATGTGTTAGAGAACAATTAATCTCTGACCTTCAACAGCTGTGTGTATGTGTTAGAGAACAATATCCCTCTAACCTTCAACAGCTGTGTGTATGTGTTAGAGAACAATATCCCTCTGACCTTCAACAGCTGTGTGTATGTGTTAGAGAACAATTAATCTCTGACCTTCAACAGCTGTGTGTATGTGTTAGAGAACAATATCCCTCTAACCTTCAACAGCTGTGTGTATGTGTTAGAGAACAATATCCCTCTTACCTTCAACAACTGTGTGTATGTGTTAGAGAACAATATCCCTCTTACCTTCAACATCTGTGTGTATGTGTTAGAGAACAATATAATAATATAATAATAATATGCCACTTAGCAGACGCTTTTATCCAAAGCGACTTACAGTCATGCGTGCATACATTTTTGTTTATGGATGGTCCCGGGGATCGAACCCACTACCTTGGCGTTACAAGCGCCATGCTCTACCAGTTGAGCTACAGAGGACCACGATATCCCTCTGACCTTCAACATCTGTGTGTATGTGTCAGAGAACAATATCCCTCTTACTTTCAACAGCTATGTGTATGTGTTAGAGAACAATACAAATATCCCTCTTACCTTCAACAGTTGTGTATAGACCCAGCAGCAGCAAAAGTAAAGCAAGCCTGAATACATTTCCACACATACTGACCAACTGCCAAATCAAACATTAGTCCAATATTTTCTGCTCAGACCTACATCAGAACAAAAGTCAAACTAAAGCAAACCAAAGTGATGGTCCTTTGACAGGTTTGACCCAGTTACATAATCTGGTGCTAGCCGAAAGGAGGAAGTGGTGCTGTGTAAATGTATTCTAGCTTCTATGTGTGACTTTCACAATGACAATAGATCTCTTGGGCGGTGTCTAGGGGCTATGCAGTGCAACCACCACATACTACATAATAATAAATACACATATCAAGAGCTCCACTTCCTGCTCTAGCAACAATGATAGATTCTGACATAACCCCAAGACTGAGGCTGGGTTATATCAAGTGTATGTAAGTGATGGTTAGATCTGGTTCTCCAGATTAGTAACAGGAAATGAACCTACCAAGTGCTATGTTTCTGTTTCTGATATATTATTATAATCATTCAATTAAATTATTACTTTTATATACCAATGCCTTATTGACACATCTGCAGCAGGGCAATAAAGTCCAGGGGCCTCATTTATAAACTATGAGTATTTCCAAAATAGATCTCAAAACATGTGTGTGCCAGTTTTTACGCAAAAGTGGGCATTTATAAAAACTGAACTTGACGTGAAAATGTGCTCACCTTCCCGCAGAATTTAGACCATGCGTACGCACAGTTTCTAGTGGTTGAAGTATTGCATTGCAAGTGACAAGTAGATTAGTATCTTGTGCAAATGGAAGAAAATAGAACATCTATTTTGTTTTTTTGCATTTAAAAACAATTAGAAATAGGCATCTATACTGAACAAAAATATAAATGCAACATGCAACCGTTTCAAAGATTTTACTGAGTTACAGTTCATATAAGGAAATCAGTCAATTGAAATGAATTCATTAGGCCCTAATCTATGGATTTCACATGACTGGGCAGGGGCGCTGACATGGGTGGGCCGGGAGGGCATAGGCCCACCCCTTGGGAGCCAGGCCCCAGTCAAACAGAATTAGTTTTTCCCCACAAAAGGGCTTTTTATTACAGACAGAAATACTCCTCTGTTTCATCAGCTGTCTGGGTGGCTGGTCTCAGGCGATCCCGCAGGTGAAGAAGCCGTATGTGGAGGTCCTGGGTTGGCGTGGTTACACGTGGTCTGAGGTTGTGAGGCCGGTTGGACTTACTGCCAAATTCTCTAAAATGACGGAGGCGGCTTATGGTAGTGAAATGAACATTACATTCTCTGCCAACAGCTCTGGTGGACATTCCTGCAGTCAGCATGCAAATTGCACGCTCCCTCAAAACTTGAGACATCTGTGGCATTGTGTTGTGACAAAACTGCACATTTAGAGTGGCCTTTTTGTTGTCCCCAGCACAAGGTGCACCTGTGTAATGATCTGCTGTTTAATCAGCTTCTTGATATACCACACCTGTCAGTGGATGGATTATCTTGGCAAGAGGAGAAATGCTCACTAACAGGGATGTAAACAAATTTGTGCACAACATTTGAGAGAAATAAGCTTTTTGTGGGTATGGAAAATGTCTGGGGTCTTTTATTTCAGCTCATGAAACATGGGACAACACTTTCAAGTTGCGTTTATATTTCTGTTCAGGACAGTATATTAATGGTGGAACAGACAGTTGTATGTTACTTCTGTAGTTTACTGTAATTTCCTTTCTCAAATAGACAATATTGCATTTATACACGTAATACATATTTTTATATTTATTGCAGAATACATTTTTCACCTTTTCTGGCCATGATGGTTCATATTCCCAAAGTAGCCACAACAGTAGCCATAGCCTTCAACAAATGACCATGCGATCTCTCATTTAACTGGGCCTATTAGATTATTATTATTAGATATTGCCATTCTCTTTCATGTTGCCTAAACGGTCTATGACTCTGTCATACAGTACACGCTTTTAGTTTTTGTTGTCCTAGGCAAACTGGCTAAAATAGTTGCTCGCTAGACTAACTTCCTTTCATGGGCAACGATACGCGAGTCCAGCTAGTTAACATTAGCGTACTACATCTAGCTACATGTTGAACTTCCATCCTCTCAGGCCAGGGGCACAATGTATGAATTAATGGTTGGATCAGAATCACTGTTATAATCATTAGCCAGTACGGAGAATTAAGTAAAACCACAAGTCCAAATCCCTATCTCCATCCATGGATAATTTAGGAAAGGGCCGATTATTATTTTTTAGGGCTGAGCCAGGACCATTCACAGCTGACTGATGAGCGTTTTCAGGCGGAGTTCACGAGCGTACAGTTTCAGTACAGGTCTGAGTTATAATTGTAAACATGCGTATGTATGGTTTATAAATCTATATTTTTGTAGGTGCGCAGAGGTCAGGCTCTGAACCAAATAATAACCAATTGTAAACCGCATGCTTTGAGATACAATCTGATATTAAATAAAATTGGATAATTTACTCCGTCAGTTTTTGTGCAGTTACAATAAATGAGAATGACCTCAAACCATTTCTCTCTCTCCATCCCTCTTTCCATGCAGGTCCACAGGCTCTAATATGTGGTGGTGACGTTGTTCTCTGCTCAGCTGAAGATACAAGAGTCCATTCTGTTCCAAGTCGGTTACCTTGGCTCTCCTCTATTCACAGCACTCTGGGGACTTCTTGCAGGTATTTGTATTTATTAGGGATCCCCATTAGCTGCTGCCAAGGCAGCAGCTACTCTTCCTGGGGTCCAAACATGTTAAAACACATCATATAACATTATTACACCACTACCTATCTACAATATAAAATGTTTAATACCACCATACAACAATATCACAATTGTGGTATGCATGTGTCTATACCTTTGTGTGTGTCTCTTCACAGTCCAGAGTAACGATGACGTCCACCAATCACCCCTGTAACTTAATCATTACTGGTACTGATAGTTCCTCTAATTTCTTTGACGCTGTATGAAGGCATTCTAAATAGGACATTTGTCACGCATAGATAATGATGATGACCAGCTGCTGTCTATTGGATAGAAATATGGTTCTATACTGAATGTATGTGATAGTCATTAACCACGTTTCCATCCAGTTTTTTTGCGTGTAAAGTTATACCATATAAAGAAATATCACGACAGCTGTGATGGAATTAGGAAGTTTCGATAAAATGTTATAAATGCTTACATATCATTTGTTCTTTCGACATGGTGGGATCATTTTGTGTCGGTAAAATTAATTCTGAGAGAAATGGCGGTGGAAACGCCTTTAAGCGCAAACATTGATATAATAACTATCATATCGAAGTAAACTTGTAGTCACGCGATGATATGTTGTGTGGTCCTCCCACTACGACTCAGGAAACCATGCAGTTTATTAGGCTACAGATGAAATAAGTTATGATGAACTTCACAGGTTGGTGAAAGTGCACGGTATGAGCATGATGCTCCTTTCCAGTAAATGTCGAGGGTCCTAATCTGGTGACATGATGACTGATGCTTGACTACCGTTTGACAAATAAGAAGGTTCTCGCTCTTATCCATAATAATCTCATTGTGTAGACTAACCTACCGCAGAACCTACCCGCACTGTATGCGTAGGAGTCGTTGTCCTGTTGGAAGGTGAACCATCGCCCCAGTCTGAGGTCATGAGCTCTCTGGAGCAGGTTATCATCAAGGATCTCTCTGTACTTTGCTCCGTTCATCTTTCCTCGATCCTGACTAGTCTCTCAGTCCCTGCCGCTAAAAAACATCCCCACAGCATGATGGTGCCACCACCATGCTTCACCATAGGGATGGTGCCAGGTTTCCTCCAGACGTGATGCGCTTGGCATTCAGGCCAAAGAGTTCAATCTTTGTTTCATCAGACCAGAGAATCTTGTTTCTCATGGTCTGAGAGTCACTAGGTGCCTTTTGGCAAACTCCAAGTGGGCTGTCATGTGCCTTTTACTGAGGAGTCGCTTCCATCTGGCCACTCTAACATAAAGGCCTGATTGGTGGAGTGCTGCAGAGATGGTTGTCCTTCTGGAAGGTTCTCCAATCTCCATGAGGAACTCTGGAGCTCTGTCAGAGTGACCATCGGGTTCTTGGTCACCTCCCTGACTAAGGTCCTTCTCCCCGATTGCTCAGTTTAGCCGGGCGGCCAGCTCTTAGGAAGAGTCTTGGTGGTTCCAAACTTCTTCCATTTAAGAATGATGGAGGCCACTGTGTTCTTGGGGACCTTCAATGCTGCAGAAATGTGTTGGTACCCTTCCCCAGATCTGTGCCTTCACAAAATCCTGTCCCGGAGCTCTACGGACTGTTCCTTCCACCTCATGGCTTGGTTTTTGCTCTGACATGCGCTGTCAACTGTGGGACCTTATATAGACAGGTGTGAGCCTTTCCAAAATGTCCAATCAATTGAATTGACCACGGTGGACTCCAATCAAGTTGTAGAAACATCTCAAAGGATGATCAATGGCAACGGGATGCACCTGAGCTCAATTTCGAGTCTCATAGCAAAGGGTCTGAATACTTACTGTAAATAAGGTATTTCTGTTTTTTTATTTTTAATACATTTGCAAAAAATGTCTAAAAACCTGTTTTTGCTTTGTCAATATGGGGGTATTGGTGAGGAGGGGGAAACTATGTAATCCTTTTTTAGAATAAGGCTGGAACGTAACAATGTGGAAAAAGTCAAGGGGTCTGAATACTTTCCTAATGCACTGTATATGACATTATAAATACCTCACATGCGACTAGTAATAAGACTAAGCAATTAGCCTATTAAAATGTTTATCTGACTCCATAAAGATAATTAGCAATATGCAAGAGACTACAGTTGAACCATGTGCAATCAAGTATTATGCGTTTAGCTGACTAAGATCAATGAATGGTCATTTGAAGCGAATATCAAAGCAAGTATTATTTAATAACTTTGTAAAATGAATGGGTTCACGTACAAGGCATAAAGCTTCAGTTACAAGGCAATACTGACATTAAAGCATCATTCTAGGCATATAGATCCTAAGGTTAATTTACAGGACAAAACATGAACAAAGAGATGCTTACTAGGCCAGAGGCCCAGAAGCCTTGGAAATACAGGATGAGAGAACAAAAGGCATTACGTTCCATTTATAACATCTGAAGGTGTAACCTTTCAACCCAAAACCAACCACCATTGAGCAATCAAACGATACCAGGTTTACAGTAATCTAAACACTCCCAGGCCTAATCTCCACAGGTTGTCACAGCATTTAAAGGCTTGTGTGGGGGATGAGACCAATGTAAATGAGACAGAATAGAACCTCTTTGAGAGTATTAAAGGAGTTCACCCTGTACAGATACAAGTTACCACAGAGATAATACATCCATATAGATAGTAGCAGAGTTATCCTCCGTGAACAAGTTTCAGATAGATACCAAACATGGATACTATAGTATTATTCTAGCACTAATTCAATAGTCAGTCCTCTGTAACAGAGATACATTTTAGGCCCCTCAGAGGGTGTCACGGTCGTTTACTGATGAGACGGACCAAGTCCAGGCTGTCTGTTCCTGGACACGCTGCTTGGTCCTCTTTTGGTGGGATCTTCTTTCACGCTTGTTTAATGACTCGTGGAACCAAGGCGCAGCGTGAATAGCGTACATATTTATTTCAGTACACACCACGAACAAAACAACAAACAAACGATACGTGAAGTCCTAGGTTACACAACACAAACCTTTACGGAACAAGATCCGACAAACTAACTGGTGCCCACAGGCTGCCTAAGTATGGTCCCCAATCAGAGACAATGAGCAACAGCTGCCTCTGATTGGGAACCACGCTGGCCAACATAGAACTAAACGATCTAGAACAAAAAACATAGAAAACTAAACATAGAAAATCCACACCCTGGCTCAACATTTAAGAGTCCCCAGAGCCAGGGCGTGACAGAGGGGGAAGGGCTGACTAGTCTTTGGTCATTGTCCTTTTGTTCCTGGACCATCTTCCACGCAGCTCCAGGTGACAGAGAACACATAAATTAGGGCAGAGCCTACAGAGGTCCTGCAGACATCCAGGAAAGAAGCGTGCAGGAAAGATCATCGCCACACCTTTCCCCCCTTGTCACCCCCTCTTCCAAAGACCTCCCCTCTGGCAAATGGTTCAGATCAATCACGACCAAAATCTCTCGCCACCTGAACAGTTTCTTCCCCGCGCCTTGGCCCTCACCAACCAACCACCTGGTCCACGATCTCTCATCCATGGACTTTGCACTTTGCGCCATTCATCCACAGACTATGCACCCTGTACTATCATCCCAGAACTGCACATTGCTCTTTGCACTCTGCACATCTCTTACATGCATAATTTATAATGTAGCTTAGTGTTCAAAGTGTACATATTGTATGTGGATCTGTGGAAATTCTGCATCTATACAGTGGGGAAAAAAAGTATTTAGTCAGCCACCAATTGTGCAAGTTCTCCCACTTAAAAAGACGAGAGAGGCCTGTAATTTTCATCATAGGTACCTCACACTATGACAGACAAAATGGGGAAAAAAATCCAGAAAATCACATTGTAGGATTTTTTATGAATTTATTTGCAAATTTTGGTGGAAAATAAGTATTTGGTCAATAACAAAAGTTTCTCAATACTTAGTTATATACCCTTCTTGTTGCCAATGACACAGGTCAAACGTTTCTCTGTAAGTCTTCACAAGGTTTTCAGCACACTGTTGCTGGTATTTTGGCCCATTCCTCCATGCATATCTCCTCTAGAGCAGTGATGTTTTGGGGCTGTCGCTAGGCAACACGGCTTGTCAACTCCCTCCAAAGATTTTCTATGGGGTTGAGATCTGGAGACTGGCTAAAGCCACTCGAGGACCTTGAAATGCTTCTGCTTAAGCCACTCCTTAGATCTTGCCCGGGCGGTGTGTTTGGGATCATTGTCATGCGTGAAAAGACCCAGCCACGTTTCATCTTCGGAATGCCCTTGCTGATGGAAGGAGGTTTTCACTCAAAATCTCACGATTACATGGCCCCATTCATTCTTTCCTTTACACGGATCAGTCGTCCTGGTCCTTCACAGAAAAGCCCCAAAGCATGATGTTTCCACCCCCATGTCTTCACAGTAGGTATGGTGTTCTTTGGATGCAACTCCAGCATTCTTTGTCCTCCCAAACACGATGAGTTGAGTTTTTACCAAAAGTTCTATTTTGGTTTCATCTGACCATATGACATTCTCCCCAATCCTCTTCTGGATCATCCAAATGCACTCTAGCAAACCTCAAACGGAGCATGGACATGTACTGGCTTAAGCAGGGGGACACGTCTGGCACTGCAGGATTTGGAGTCCCCATGGCGTAGTGTGTTACTGATGGTGGGCTTTGTTACTTTGGTCCCAGCTCTCTGCAGGTCATTCACCAGGTCCCCCCGTGTGGTTCTTGGATTTTTGCTCACCCGTTCTTGTGATCATTTTGAACGGGTGAGATCTTGCGTGGAGCCCCAGATCGAGGGAGATTATCAGTGGTCTTGTATGTCTTCCATTTCCTAATAATTGCTCCCACAGTTGATTTATTCAAACCAAGCTGCTTACCTATTGCAGATTCAGTCTTCCAGCCTGGTGCAGGTCTACAATTTTGTTTCTGTCTGTCCTTTGACAGCTCTTTGGTCTTGGCCATAGTGGAGTTTTGTTTTTTTCCCCATTTGTCTTCATATGTTACTTCCTATATAAAATTACACCTCTCTATTTTTAAGTACTTGCACAATTGGTGGCTAACTAAATACTTTTTTCCCCTGTATATGTTTTGGAATCTTATATTCTGTCTTGTCTGTATATATTCAGTTTGTGGCAGCAAGCATTTTCACAGTCAAATTCCTGTACATGTCGAATAAAGCTGATTCTGTCTTGTTCATCTGAGTTGAGTTTTTCATATCTCGCTTCTTTTTTTTTTTCTGGATGACGGTAGCATAGCAATTCTCTCCTTTCTAATCTTCATACAATTCAAAACCCCCCTTTCTGTGTGTGTGTGTATGTGTGTGTTTGTGTGTGTGTGTGTGTTCCTTGATTAATCGTAAATATTGCTCCTGCAGTCTGCTTTTCGTTTTACAAATGTGACCTGTCTAACAAGTAATAACTATCTAACTTTACATATAATTCCCATTCTACTCAAGGTATATCTATTGATTATTTGATTCTATCCCCCCCTACCTTTTTTAAGTTTTGTACCAACAGATATATATCTGTATTCCAGTCATCTGAAATCCCGGATTAGCCTAATAATTTATTTTCAATTAACTGATTTCCTTATATAACTTTAACTCATAAAGTCTTAGAAATTGTTGCACGTTGCCTTTATATTTTTGTTCAGTGTAAATTCCCCTTGTAGGCTTTCCACTATAAGCGTACTATTTATCCTCTAACTGTTGTTTTACTTCTATGAAAAAGTATTCCACCCCCCCCCCCCGCCATCTTCTCAGTCAAGTGGCCCAGGCCACGGTTTCCCCCCCCTCCCCCCGCCATCTTCTCAGTCAAGTGGACCAGGCCAGGGTTTCCCCCCCCCTCCCCCATCTTCTCAGTCAAGTGGACCAGGCCAGGGTTTCCCCCCTCCCCATCCATCTCTCTCTCAGTCTGACCGGCCAGGGTTTCCCCCACTCCCCACTCCATCTTCTGCTCAGTCAAGTGGACCCCGGTTCCCCCATCCCCCCATCTTCTCAGTCAAGTGGACCCAGGCCACGTTTCCCCCTCCCCATATGTCTTCTTCTCAGTCAGGTGGCTTCCCTGGGAGTTTCCCAAAGTTGGTCCTGCGTGCATTTTGGTTTTTGCCCTAGGGGTGTAGGCATTGACAGACTCTCCTGGACCATTTGGCCCACTACAATTGTATTTATCAGGCTTTTCATTTTGGGGGAGTCAAAAGACAGCAATTAGGCCTACCGGCTAAGGGAAACCCTGGCGCGTTTTCCCATCAGAGTTGTGTTTCCATCAAATTGACTTGTTGCACATAAAAATAACATTGGAGGTTAAATTCCCTTGTACCCAAAAAACAACAACAAGGTAAATGGGTTTCCATCGCATTTTCAAGTCTACAACCTCTGATGGTTTTAGCTCACAATAAAAGTTGCTTATGGTATATTTTGTATTACTCTATCTAATGACTACGTTAGGGGGAATGTGCCCACTCTACCCCTCTGTTAATGTACGTTAGAGGAATTCCCTATCCGTCGCTCTAACCAACCCTTGCAGATACAGTGCCAGATACTCTACCATGATGAGATTGTACAAAGTGGGATTATTTTTTTTTTTCAAATGGCAGCCAAGCGTCGATCATCCATGTCCACCAAATAAACCTCAATAGTTATTAAAACATCAACTCAACCACTTCCCTTTCACCACCTTTTATCTTATTTCATCACTTAAATAATCATTGAATGCTTTCTCTCATGATGTCGTAACATTTTTTTTTTACTACTTTACTCACATGACGGGGTTGGATGGAATTGGTTTTCGAGGCCATTTTGAGGATCACTGAATTATATAATATCGCATGAGCCTACAGGAATTTTAACTAGCCTAATCAATTAAAGCTTCATTGTGACTGGACTTTGTTTCTGTCACATAAAAAATTATATTTTTTTAATATCAATTTCTTTGTTGGTTCTATTCGCGAAAATGCTACTTGGATTGTAAAGGGATGGAGAGAGCGACTGTAAGGCTCTTCTGCTCAATTTCAACAATTTAATCTATGTTTTCTACGAATTCATTAATGTATTTGGAAAGAGTCTGGTTAACATATTTTACGTGCTCCCTTAAAGGCTATACTTTCCATTGCCCCTATTATTGAATCTTGCCCCACATAATCAAATTTTTGAATTCTACCAACACTTGTCCTGAAACTCTCATATAACCCCTACAACCCAATTTCTACCAGCAATTTTACTGTACTTCAAATCATACTATATAAAACCTTTTCAACACTAGTGAGTACAAATTTAACTGATGTGTGGGAGTATGTTTCCCAACATTTAATTTATATAGGGACGATCGAGTGATAATCTCATGAACCTTTAATGGTTGGATGATTCCTTTTTTACTATTTTGCCCCATAATCCTGTCAGTTTAGAAGCCTTTTATTAAAGCAAAATAACCAGTCATATAAACACCAAATATCAGTTTTTGCTTAATATACAGTCTTGATTTTTACATAACTTCAATGATACATTTAACTCGACAATTCCTACATTTAATCCTAACAAATCCTAGAGTCAGTTAGGATCACCACTTTATTTTAAGAATGTGAAATGTCAGAATAATAGTAGAAGAATGATTTAGTTCAGCTTTTATTTTCTTTCATCACATTCCCCAGTGGGTCAGAAGTTTACATACACTCAATTAGTATTTGGTAGCATTGCCTTTAAATTGTTTAACTTGGTCAATTTGTAGCCTTCCTCAAGCTTCCCACAACCAGTTGGGTGATTTTGGCCCCAGCTGTCCTCACAACAACTGGTGTAACTGGAGTCAGGTTTAGCCCCGACCTCCTTGCTACTCTGCACTTTTCAGTTCTGCCCACAAATGTTCTATATTTCTTTATTAGCCCATTCCAATACTTACTTTGTTGTCCTTAACCATTTTCCCAACTTTGCATATGCTTGGGGTCATTGTCCATTTGAACCCATTTCGACCTTTACTTCCTGACTGATGTCTTGAATGTTCTTCAATATATCCACATCATTTTCCTTCACTCCCATATCATCTATCACCAGTCCCTCACTGCAGCTAAGCACCCCCACAGCATGATGCTGTCTCCCGTTTCTTGATATTTAAACCTACCTCCTTTTTCCTCCAAAACATAATTCTTTGCCATTAAAACAGTTATATTTTTTTTCACATCCAGACCGAACATTTCTCCCAAAAGAATACGATCTTTGTCCCCCTTGTGCCGATTTCCAAACCGTAGTCTTCCGTTTTTTACCACATGGCGGTTTTGAGCAGTGTGGCTTCTTCCTTGCTCGCCTTTCAGTTTTCGATATGTTTTTACTGTATATATTATGTTTCCTCCACTACGGTCCTTTGCTTGTTGTTCTGATTATCCTTTTTTCAGCCCAAAAGTCTTCATCTCTTGATACAAACACGCGTTCTGGGTTAATATACGCTGCATGTCCTTGTTTTATACTTGCGTACTATTGTTTGTACAGATAGCTAGTTACTTCAGGCGTTTGGAAATTGCTCCCAAGGATGAACCGACTTGTGAAATCTACACATTTCTTCCGGGGTCTTCGCCGGTTTCTTTTGATTTTCAAATGATTCCAAGCAAAAGTCACTAGTTTGAAGGTAGGCTCACTTGAAATACATCCACAGGTACACTTCCAATTGACTCAAATTATGTCAATTACCTATCACTTCAAGCCATACATATTTTCTGTTCCAAGCTATTTAAAGCTACACTATTACTTCTACCCACTGATTGTGATACAGTGGATTATAAGTGAAATAATTAGTCTGATAAAAATTGTTGAAATTCTTGTGTCATGCACAAATAGATGTCCTAACTACAAACTTGCCAAAACTATAGTTTACAGCTAACAAAAGAGGAAGAATTTGTGGAGTGATTAAAAAGCAGGGGTTTTAATCAACTACCAACCTAAAGTGTATGTAAACTTCAGAACTTCAGCTTTAATAATACATATTCCTATCAAATTCTATTTCCATGTATATTTCACGCATATACTGTAAATTATGGTTTCATTTTGAGAAATATTGTAGGAGAAACTTTCATCTCTGGCTCATTAAGGTTATATATCTATGTTTACAGTAACATCACCCATTTAAAATCAGGGTTGGTTATTTATAGCTCTGTTTTTTTAACATCAGCATTTAAAATCAGGAGTAACTTTTTTACATGTAGCTCTGTTTATTCAGTAAATCACCATTTAAAATCAGAAACAGCTTATTCATAGCTCTGTTTACATAAATCACCATTTAAAATCAGATTATTGTTATAGCTCTGTTTTACATAAAATCACCATTAAAATCCCAGTAATTATTATAAGCTCTATTATAGCTCACTTGCTATTATGTACTATTTCATCCTTCATGTTTTATGTCTTAGAGGTTCTTTAACTTCTCGACTAAAACATATTTCTCTTTTACACACTGTGTAAAAAACCACTGGCAGCCATTTCTTTCACTTTTACTGTGTGAGATTTCAAAAACTCCATATGTGATTTCTTTTCAAACCCATGTGGGTTGACCAGGGAAATTCAATCTCTCTTTACTCTCTAGTGACTATAAAACTTCTTCCCTTCTACACTACTTGTTTATTCTTCATTCCTCCATAAAGTAGAGCTAATCAGTTTATGCACTGATATACTGCATTTAATCATTTTTATTACAAATACTTGCTATACTTTGCTTTTCATATAAATGCTAGTGCTTTCACTATTCAAACCTGTTTTTTCCACGACACTAAATTCATAACTAAATATATCTTCAACTATACAGATACATTAAAAAGCTATGCAGATAAATTAAATTTAGTGGGTGCAGTGAAAATGCATGTATAACCGCGTAGTGAAATCACTTATAAACTGTATAATTCATGATAGAAAATTGAACAAACT
>NW_025538142.1:0-22647 GCF_020615455.1 Coregonus clupeaformis | reverse complement strand
TAAGTATTCAGACCCAGGGGCGGTGTGTTCATTAGGGCGATATGGGCGACGCACTGCCAAACGGGAAAAAGGATTTTTTCAATTATATCACGGCAACAGTAGTTATCAGTGTTCTAATCTAGACGTCTGATCTGCCACTAAATGTCCAATCAGGCTAAAGTCGTGCTTCAAATGCCCCCGCCCTCTTTTGGGGGCGATTTCAGTCAGGTTGAAAATCGCCCAGGAGTCTCCCTCATGGCTCTCATGTAAAATCTTTTTTTTTCAAATATCAGAGCTTTCAATACAATCTCTATGGGTTCCGGGAGGGCTTGCACTTACGCGCTTTCATCATACTTAACATAAGTAACCATGAACATAACTAAGAAAAGAGCGGGTAGCACGTCAATCCAATTCACGTACTACTGTCAAGATAGCTATCTTTGCGAGGCAAAGATGAAACTGAGGGCTCCACCAACCCTGGTATTTTTCTTGGACTTGTAACTTTGTGGCACAATTAGATCGAGGTGTTTGATGACCATCTTAAAAATGCTAAAGTTTTCAAGGGCACATCAAAGACCATTCAAAAGCGAGCTACTGGAGTGTATGCTAGCGGTCATGAGGGAACATATTGTGGAGGAGGTGAAGTCGGCCCAACTTCGTAGCTATCCAAGCTGACGAGACCACGGACCCGTTTTTCTACACAGACACAGCTGGTGCTTGTGCTGAGGTACATAGATAGCAACCACATGAAGTGCAGGAGCGCTTTTTGAGTTCCTTCCCATCTCGGAATCAACCTCAGTCTCAATCGCCGGTGTGCTTTTGGAGAGACTGAACGGTCTTTTACCTCAGAAAGTCAAACTCATGCAAAGCTTCACGATGGAGCCACAGTGTGATGAGGGGAGAGAAGGCTGGTGTGCAGCAAAGGTGCGTGAGCATTTCAAGAATGCCCATTACGTGCATTGCTATGCGCATCAGCTGAATTTGATCATGCAGCAAGCTAGAACAGTTTCAGTACAGGTAATGTACCTCTCTCTCTCTTTGTCCCTCCCTGTCTGTCTCTTTAACACACACCGCCCAAATCAGTTCACAGTTGATGTTGTTTAAAATAGTTATTTTCATTTAAAAAAATAAAAAATAAAAATTCTGTTCATGTTCATTTTTACAAATCTATACAATTGGCCAGAATATGGTTGTTCATATTTACAAATCTATACAATTGGCCAGAATATGGTTGTTAATTTTTACAAAGCCATACAGATAGCTGTGTTTTACCTTTTCCTATAAATTATTTTCAAATTCTGTTTTCGAGGCAAAATGTCTATCACTGTTCATTTTCACAAATCTATACAAGAGTGCAGAATATGGAAGTCTATAAAAATTCTGTATTACCAATAACTTGCATCAATGTTTCTCAGTAGCCTCTATCAAAGCTCCTGCTTGCTTGTTGTGAATTATGCTCAGGTGCACATATTTCCAATTCAACCATGAGGCCTTTTTGAAGCAAGTAATGTCTATATCAGTATTGACTTATATGCTGCCCCTGTCTTCATGTTGTTGCTGGACATATCTTTTTTAAAATGTGTGTAGGTCACCTAAATCATCAGAGAAATTGCCCCCCCTGAGAATGTTTTCAGGAGCTGCCACTGTTCAGACCCTTTACTCATTCCTTTGTTGAAGCACCTTTGACAGCGATTACAGACTCGAGTCTTATTGGGTATGATGCTACAAGCTTGGTACACCTGTATTTGGGGAGTTTCTCCCATTCTTCTCTGCAGATCCTCTCAAGCTCATGTTCGATCGGGTTCAAGTCCGGGCTCTTGCTGGACCACTCAAGGACATTCAGAGATTTGTCCCAAAGCCACTCCTGTGTTGTCTTGGCTGTGTGCTTAGGCTCATTGTCCTGTTGGAAGGTGGACCGTTGCCGCAGTCTCAGGTCCTAGCACTCTGGAGCAGGTTTTCATCAAGGATCTCTCTGTACTTTGCTCCGTTCATCTTTCCCTCGATTCTGACTAGTCTCCCAGTCCCTGCCGCTGAAAAACATCCCTACAGCATGATGCTGCCACCACCATGCTTCAGCGTAGGGATGGTGCCAGGTTTCCTCCAGACCTGACACTTGGCATTCAGGCCAAATAGTGTTTAGGTGCCTTTTGGCAAACTCCAAGTGGCCTGTCATGTGCCTTTTACTGAGGAGTGGCTTCCGTCTGGCCACTCTACCATAAACACCTAATTGGTGGAGTGCTGCAGAGATGGTTGTCCTTCTGGAAGGTTCTCCGATCTCCACAGAGGAACTATAGAGCTCTGTCAGAGTGACCATTGGGTTCTTTGTCACCTCCCTGACCAAGGCACTTCTCACCTGATTGCTTAGTTTGGCCGGGCGGCCAGCTCAGGAAGAGTCTTGGTGGTTCAAAACTTCTTCCATTTAAGAATGATGCAGTCCACTGTATTCTTGGTGACCTTCAATGCTGCAGAAATGTTTGGGTACCCTTCCTCAGAGCTGTGCCTCGACACAATCCTGTCTCGGAGCTCTACGGACAATTCCTTCGACCTCATGGCTTGGTTTTTGGTCTGACATGCACTGTCAGCTGTGGGACCTGATATAGACAGGCGTGTGCCTTTCCAAATCATGTCCAATCAATTGAATTTACCACAGGTGGACTCCAATCAAGTTGTAGAAACATCTCAAGGATGATCAATGGAAACAGGATGCACCTGAGCTCAATTTTGAGTGTCATAGCAAAGGGTCTGAATACTTATGTAAAGAAGGTATTTCTGTTATTTATTTATAAACCTGTTTTCGCTTTGTCATTGTGGGGTATTGTGTGTGAGATTGCTGAGGAAAATGTTTTATTGAACCCATTTTAGAATAAGGCTGTAATGTAACAAAATGTGGAAAAGGTCAAGGGGTCTGAATACTTTCCAAAGGCACTGTATATACTGGACATAAATATAAATGTTGGTCCCATGTTTCATGAGCTGAAATAAAACATGTTTTACATCGCTGTTAGTGAGGATTTCTCCTTTGCCAAGATAATCCTGACAGGTGTGGCATATCAATAAGATGATTAAACAGCATGTTCATTACATAGGTGCACCTTGTGCTGGGAACAATAAAAGGTCACTCTAAAATGTGCAGTTTTGTCACACAACACAATGCCACAGATGTCTCAAGTTTTGAGGGAGTGTGCAATTTGCATGCTGACTGCAGGAATGTCAACCAACGCTGTTGCCAGAGAATTTAAAGCTAATTTCTCTACCATAAGCCGCCTCCAACGTTGTTTTAGAGAATTTGGCAATACGTCCAACCGACCTCACAATTGCAGACCACGTGTAACCACACCAGCCCAGGACCTCCACATCCGGCTTCTTCACCTGCGGGATCGTCTGAGACCAGCCACCTGGACAGCTTATGAAACTGAGCAGTATTTATGTCTGTAATAAAGCCCTATTGTGAAGAAAAGCTCATTCTGATTGGCTGGGCCTGGCGCCCCAGTGGGTTGGCCTGTCTCCCTGGCTGCACACCTGCCCAGTCATGTGAAATCCATACATTAGGGCCTACTTAATTTATTTTAATTGACTGATTTCCTTATATGAACTGTAACTCAGTAAAATTGTTGAAATTGTTGCATGTTGCTGGGGGTGGGGGGGTGGGGGTGGGATTTGCAAGTCTCATTAGTACATTTTCTCATACATCATTGCCCCGAAGCACCTAATCGGGCATGTGAAACAATTACACAATACTTTAGTTCTGCGTTTCTGAGATAATAAATACAGTGAGGGAAAAAGGTATTTGATCCCCTGCTGATTTTGTACATTTGCCCACTGACAAAGAAATTATCAGTCTATAATTTTAACGGTAGCTTTATTTGAACAGTGAGAGACAGAATAACAACAAAAACATCCAGAAAAATGCATGTCAAAAATGTTATACATTTTAATGAGGGAAATAAGTATTTGACCCCCTCTCTATCAGAAAGATTTCTGGCTCCCAGGTGTCTTTTATACAGGTAACGAGCTGAGATTAGGAGCACACTCTTAAAGGGAGTGCTCCTAATCTCAGCTTGTTACCTGATAACAGACACCTGTCCACCGAAGAAATCAATCAATCAGATTCCAAACTCTCCACCATGGCCAAGACCAAAGAGCTCTCCAAGGATGTCAGGGACAAGATTGTAGACCTACACAAGGCTGGAATGGGCTACAAGACCATCGCCAAGCAGCTTGGTGAGAAGGTGACAACAGTTGGTGCGATTATTCGCAAATGGAAGAAACACAAAATAACTGTCAATCTCCCCTCGGCCTGGGGCTCCATGCAATATCTCACCTCATGGAGTTGCAATGATCATGAGAACGGAGAGGAATCACCCCAGAACTACACAGGAGGATCTTGTCAATGATCTCAAGGCAGCTGGGACCATAGTCACCAAGAAAACAATTGGTAACACACTACGCCGTGAAGGACTGAAATCCTGCAGCACCCGCAAGGTCCCCCTGCTCAACAAAGCACATATACAGGGCCGTCTGAAGTTTGCCAATGAACATCTGAATGATTCAGAGGAGAACTGGGTGAAAGTGTTGTGGTCAGATGAGACCAAAATGGAGCTCTTTGGCATCAATTCAACTCGCCGTGTTTGGAGGAGGGAGGAATGCTCCTATGACCCCAAGAACACCATCCCCACAGTCAAACATGGAGGTGGAAACGCCTCCCAAGTGGCACAGTGGTCTAAGGCACTGCATTGCAGTGCTAGCTGTGCCACTAGAGATCCTGGTTCGAATCCAGGCTCTGTCAAAGCCGGCCGCAACCGGGAGACCCATGGGCGGTGCACAATGTCGTCCAGGGTAGGGTAGGGAGGGAATGGCTGGCAGGGGGTGTAGCTCAGTTGGAAGAGCATAGCGTTTGCAACGCCAGGGTTGTGGGTTCGATTCCCACGGGGAGTATGAAAAATAATGTATGCACTCACTAACTGTACGTCGCTCTGGATAAGAGCATCTGCTAAATGACTAAAATGTAAAAAATGAAACATTATGCTTTGGGTGTTTTTCTGCTAAGGGGACAGGACAACTTTACCACATCAAAGGGACGATGGACGGGGCCATGTACTGTCAAATCTTGGGTGAGAACCTCCTTCCCTCAGCCAGGGCATTGAAAATGGGTCGTGGATGGGTATTCCAGCATGACAATGACCCAAAACACACGGCCAAGGCAACAAAGGAGTGGCTCAAGAAGAAGCACATGAAGGTCCTGGAGTGGCTCTAGCCAGTCTCCAGACCTTAATCCCATAGAAAATCTGTGGAGGGAGCTGAAGGTTCGAGTTGCCAAACGTCAGCCTTGAAACCTTAATGACTTGGAGAAGATCTGCAAAGAGGAGTGGAACAAAATCCCTCCTGAAATGTGTGCAAACCTGGTGGCCAACTACAAGAAATGTCTGACCTCTGTGATTGCCAACAGGGCTTTGCCACCAAGTACTAAGTCATGTTTTGCAGAGGAGTCAAATACTTATTTCCCTCATTAAAATGCAAATCAATTTATAAAATTTTTGACATGCGTTTTTCTGGATTTTGATGTTGTTCTGTCTCTCACTGTTCAAATAAACCTACCATTAAAATTATAGACTGATCATGTCTTTGTCAGTGGGCAAACGTACAAAATCAGCAGGGGATCAAATACTTTTTTCCCTCACTGTAGTATGAAGTTGATGGTGTTTTGGCCAGACTCAATCAAGTTCCCGCCTTAGCAAGGTTAATGCGTATTAGTTTAGAAAACGTCAGTGTATTTTGCAATGTACAGATATTAGATGGTGTGCTTTATATTGACAGCAGTTTCTGGAAAATCACTCCAGGGATTTGTCTTTAAAAGTAGCCAAAGTACCATTATGACTTGACTTTACAGGAGGAGACTGTAATACTTTAATAATATGTATGCTCTATTGCCGCCTGCAGAAAGTGCATTAATATCTTAATGAGGATGTGTGTTTTTTAAAATTAGTGATGGTAATGTGGTCTGCCCATTTTGGTGGCATTTATCACTTGGATGGTGATATTAGATCTGTTGCTAGTTCTGTCACTGATGCCATTTGGGGAACTTGCAAAAGCCTTACGGAGAAATCTATTTTTTCCCCTTTGGAATTATTCATAATTCCCTGGCGTAATAACAATGGCATGCCAGTGTTTGCACCAGAAAGTAACAGATGCTCAATCAAGCCTCGCTGCACTTTCCCTGGGCCATTTGTGTAATTAGACACCTATATTCAACTAACAGTAGGACCATTCCCCCTTCTTCTGAAAATGTCACAAAGATGTTTTGTTACAAAGATGTTTTCATCCAATACTGCACTTATGTTGAGTCAAATGTCCAATTGAATATATCAATAGTATATGTAGTATATGATACAGTGGGGAAAAAAAGTATTTAGTCAGCCACCAATTGTGCAAGTTCTCCCACTTAAAAAGATGAGAGAGGCCTGTAATTTTCATCATAGGTACACGTCAACTATGACAGACAAAATGAGAAAAAAAATCCAGAAAATCACATTGTAGGATTTTTAATGAATTTATTTGCAAATTATGGTGGAAAATAAGTATTTGGTCAATAACAAAAAGTTTCTCAATACTTTGTTATATACCCTTTGTTGGCAATGACACAGGTCAAACGTTTTCTGTAAGTCTTCACAAGGTTTTCACACACTGTTGCTGGTATTTTGGCCCATTCCTCCATGCAGATCTCCTCTAGAGCAGTGATGTTTTGGGGGCTGTCGCTGGGCAACACGGACTTTTAACTCCCTCCAAAGATTTTCTATGGGGTTGAGATCTGGAGACTGGCTAGGCCACTCCAGGACCTTGAAATGCTTCTTACGAAGCCACTCCTTCGTTGCCCGGGCGGTGTGTTTGGGATCATTGTCATGCTGAAAGACCCAGCCACGTTTCATCTTCAATGCCCTTGCTGATGGAAGGAGGTTTTCACTCAAAATCTCACGATACATGGCCCCATTCATTCTTTCCTTTACACAGATCAGTCGTCCTGGTCCCTTTGCAGAAAAACAGCCCCCAAAGCATGATGTTTCCACCCACATGCTTCACAGTAGGTATGGTGTTCTTTGGATGCAGCTCAGCATTCTTTGTCCTCCAAACACGATTGAGTTGAGTTTTTACCAAAAAGTTATATTTTGGTTTCATCTGACCATATGACATTCTCCCAATCCTCTTCTGGATCATCCAAATGCACTTTAGCAAACTTCAGACGGGCCTGGACATGTACTGGCTTAAACAGGGGGACACGTCTGGCACTGCAGGATTTGAGTCCCTGGCGGCGTAGTGTGTTACTGATGGTAGGCTTTGTTACTTTGGTCCCAGCTCTCTGCAGGTCATTCACTAGGTCCCCCGTGTGGTTCTGGGATTTTTGCTCACCGTTCTTGTGATCATTTTGACCCCACGGGGTGAGATCTTGCGTGGAGCCCCAGATCGAGGGAGATTATCAGTGGTCTTGTATGTCTTCCATTTCCTAATAATTGCTCCCACAGTTGATTTCTTCAAACCAAGCTGCTTACCTATTGCAGATTCAGTCTTCCCAGCCTGGTGCAGGTCTACAATTTTGTTTCTGGTGTCCTTTGACAGCTCTTTGGTCTTGACCATAGTGGAGTTTGGAGTGTGACTGTTTGAGGTTGTGGACAGGTGTCTTTTATACTGATAACAAGTTCAAACAGGTGCCATTTATACAGGTAACAGTGGAGGACAGAGGAGCCTCTTAAAGAAGAAGTTACAGGTCTGTGAGAGCCAGAAATCTTGCTTGTTTGTAGGTGACCAAATACTTATTTTCCACCATAATTTGCAAATAAATTCATTAAAAAATCCTACAATGTGATTTTCTGGAGAAAAAAATCTCAATTTGTCTGTCATAGTTGACGTGTACCTATGATGACAATTACAGGCCTCTCTCATCTTTTTAAGTGGGAGAACTTGCACAATTGGTGGCTGACTAAATACTTGTTTGCCCCACTGTATATAGCACTGTAGCGAATATGGCTAAACATGTTTTAAACATAATGCAGTACATGCTCACTGAACAAAAATATATACGCAACATGTAAAGTGTTGGTCCCATGTTTCATGAGCTGAAATAAAAGATCCCAGAAATGTTCCATATTCACAAAAAGCTTATTTCTCTCAAATTGTGAGCACAAATTTGATTACATCCCTGTTAGTGAGTATTTCTACTTTGCCAAGATAATCCATCCACCTGACAGGTGTGGCATATCAAGGAGCTGATTAAACAGCATGATCATTACACAGGTGCTCTTTGTGCTGGGGACAATAAAAGGCCATGCTAAAATGTTCCATTTTGTCACACAACATAATGACTCAGATGGCTCAAGTTTTGAGGGAGCGTGCAATTGGCATAATGACTGCAGGAATGTCACTAGAGCCGTTGCCAGAGAGTTTAATGTTAATTTCTCTACCATAAGCCGCCTCCAACGTCGTTTTAGAGAATTTGGCAGTCATCCAACCGGCCTCATAACCGCAGACCACGTGTATGGCGTCATGTGGGTGAGCGGTTTGCTGATGTCAAAGTTGTGAACAGAGTGCCCCATAGTGGCAGTAGGGTTGGGGTAATAGTATTGGCAGGCATAAGCTATGGACAATGAACCCAATTGCATTTTATCTATGGCAATTTGAATGCACAGAGATACCGTGGCTCGAGATCCTGAGGCCCACTGTCATGCCATTCATCCGCCACCATCACCTCATGTTTCAGCATGATAGTGCGGCCCCATGATCTGTACACAATTCCAGGAAGCAGAACATTTCCCAGTTCTTCCATGGTCTGCATATTCACCATACATGTCACCCATTGAGCATGTTTGGGATGCTCTGGATCGACATGTACGACGTGTTCCAGTTCTCGCCAATATCCAGCAACTTCATACAGCCATTGAAGAGGAGTGGGAACAAAATTCCACATGTATCTGTGACCAAGAGATGCTTATTTGTATTCTCAGTCATGTGAAATCCATAGATTAGGGCCTAATGAATGTATTTCAATTAACTGATGTCCTTATATGAACTGTAACTCAGTAAAATCTTTGAAATTGTTGCATGTTGCGTTTTTTGTTATGTATTAGTTGAAATCCTAGTGGGAAAAAATACAATCTTGTGACCTATTTTTTTACAATGATATCCAGAAACAGCCAGGGAGGAGATGACTGTTGACTGGCAACCTTTATCTCTGAGAGTTCTGAGGGAAAAATGCCTGGGAAGGCAGGGGCTGGATGATGTGTGTTCTCCATTTGTCTTGCGACTGGGGGCTGAGGACCAACAGAGTCATGAGTTATGAGCCTGCCATTCCAAGGCCCCAAACCCCTCGTTTGTTCAGAGCTAATTCAAATATATAGCAGAGCGTGGTTTTGAACTAGTATTGTGTATATCAACAAAGGAAGCCTGGGCTAATGTTGTTAGACTGTACGTGGGAACCCCCCAATTACAGAGAGTACATGCTGTTCTGCTTCACTGAGATATATCTCAATGGTCAGGCATCAAGCTAATTCCCTCAGTCACTGTTGAAATAGCATCCCTCCAAAGATTAACTGAAGTACACAGAGTCCAGGAAGCTGAAGCATCTAATGATTTCTCCCCTTGGCACAGAGCAACATATTTTAGAGAGGGCATCTGTTTGATGGAAAACTGGCAGAGGTTTGTCCCATCCCACTGGTTTACACATTTAAGTACATTTTCTCGTTAGTGGTTTGTTGATGGTGTAAATCATAGCAGAAAAACACGACTTTGTGTAATCCGACCCTAAGCTATACTTAGTGGGATTCTTAATGATGCAATGTTTTAGCCTATTTTTCCAAAAATATTAAATGTTGACGTATGCCAAAGTCAAAAATTAAATTCGGACTAAATATGGTTGGAAATTATGTCACTTCCTGTTTTTACATAAATATCATTATGAGCAGATGACTGCCCCTCTGTCAGAGCTTTGGCATTATTTTATTTATTTTCAGCGGCCATTAAAGAATCCCCTGAATACAGAAGGACATTAACTTGGGCCTTTGCAGTTTCATTAGAGTTCATTTTTGCAATATCCTTTGTTGTTGGATTTAATTTTGACTTCTCTCTTTTTCATTTCAAGGCATTTTTATCAGCCTGCAAGCTCCCCTTGCTCCCATCCTATTTTCCACAACTCAAATGGACATTCGAGAGCACTATCTTTAAAATGTATCATTTCACTGCATTACACATGCATTTTTCCCTTATCTGTTTTCCCCAGAAATATTTTTGTTCTTTCCACAAGGAAATCATGATCTCAATTATGCCTCTGCTAGTCTGCTTGTAAACAGAATGTATGTAGGCTACTGCTCAGAGCATCACTGATGTGCAGTACCTTTTTGGCAAGGAACATCACCTTTTAAGTACGGCATTTATGTCAGAACATCCTCAAGATTCAGCCATCAGTTGTTAAACTTTATGAAAACAATGTTTTTCTCTGCCCTGGCAGCTCAAACTCCGACACCAAAAGAAAGTATTACAAACTCAGGAAAACAACCACCCTTAAGACAGGTCTCCTGTGATTTCATCACAAAATCATGTTACGCTAACTTGCTACAACATGTAGTCATGTTTAACCATAATAGCTACACAATTAGCTTGCTCGTGGCAGCAACTAACTTCACATTTCAATCAACTAGATGCTACAGTACGTTCTCTCAAAAGCAAGAATTTCACCAACCAAGGCGCTTAGCTAACAATCAGCACTGTCAGTGAGCTAAACTATGGAAATCAAACATCCCTTACAGCATTTCTCTTATTGCACATCATTCATATACTCCGGGGATGATTGAGTGTATGTAAATTCAATATTTTCCATTTAATCAGTATCCTGACTGGTCTGCACCCTCACAGAGCCAGTATATTTTCCAATTCACATAAATCACATACATATCATTGGCCATCTGCTTAGCAATCTGCAGCTATTGTTTCAATGAGGAGTCTACCTGCATTTTCCTTTTATCATCTCCAAGCACTAATTATGAGACAGACATATAGACTTATTCTTTTTTTATTAAATTTTTTTTATTTGTATTTTTTTGGTATTCTTTCTTAAAATTGCATTGTTGGTTAAGTGCTTGTAAGTAAGCATTTCACTGTAAGGTCTACACATGTTGTATTCGGCGCATGTGACAAATAAAATGTGATTTGATTTGATTTGTCTGACGAAAACCTTATAACAACATTTTTTAAATGTATTTATTTATTGAAAAGCAGTAACTCCCCTCAATGTACTCTGAACATTTCATGACTCTAGGAACAATAAAATGTACTGAAAATAGCTTCTGATATTTCATAATTGTATGTTTGTTAAAGGGAAAATATGGTATTGTTTTCCAATTTCCTGAAAAGGTTCTGGTTTTCATCAGACAGCGATGATAGGCCTACTGTATGTTTATTTTAGAGCTTCCATAGTGGGTTGTGTTGTTAGTGAAAGATAGGATGCTACAGACTTAAAATAAATGAAGACACTTTCCGGAAGGATGTAAACAACTGTGACACATAATGCAGTCATTCACAAATGGCAATTTAATAACAGACCATGTGCAGTCAATGCATGTTCGGAATAAGATTGAGTACAGGGAAAATGTACTGTATAGCATTGATATAAGCTATAAGAACTGTGTACAGTGGCTTGCAAAATTATTCACCCCCCTTGGCATTTTTCCTATTTTGTTCCCTTACAACCTGGTATTAAAATGGGTTTGTATCATTTGATTTACACAACATGCATACCACTTTGAAGAAGTAAAATATATTTTCTTGTGAAACAAACAAGAAATAAGACCAATAAAAATAACTTGAGTGTGTATAACTATTCACCCCCTCCAAAGTCAATACTTTGTAGAGCCACCTTTTGCAGCAATTACAGCTGCAAGTCTCTTGGGGTATGTCTCTATAAACTTGGCACATCTAGCCACTGGGATTTTTGCCCATTCTTCAAGGCAAAACTGCTCCAGCTCCTTCAAGTTGGATGGGTTCCGCTGGTGTACAGCAATCTTTAAGTCATACAACAGATTCTCAATTGGATTGAGGTCTGGGCTTTGACTAGGCCATTCCAAGACATTTAAATGTTTCCCCTTAAACCACTTGAATGCTGCTTTAGCAGTATGCTTAGGGTCATTGTCCTGCTGGAAGGTGAACCTCCGTCCCAGTCTCAAATCTCTGGAAGACTGAAAGAGGTTTCCCTCAAGAATTTCCCTGTATTTAGCGCCATCCATCATTCCTTCAATTCTGACCAGTTTCCCAGTCCCTGCCGATGATAAACCTCCCCACAGCATGATGCTGCCACCACCATGCTTCACTGTGGGGATGGTGTTCTCAGGGTGATGATAGGTGTTGGGTTTGCGCCAGACATAGCGTTTTCCTTGATGGCCAAAAAGCTCAATTTTAGTCTCATTTGACCAGAGTACCTTCTTCCATTTGTTTGGGCAGTCTCACACATGCCTTTTGGCGAACACCAAAAATATTTTCTTTAAGCAATGGCTTTTTTTCTGGCCACTCTTCCGTAAAGCCCAGCTCCATGGAGTGTACTGCTTAAAGTGGTCCTATGGACAGATACTGTCATCTCTGCTGTGGAGCTTTGCAGCTCCTTCAGGGTTGTCTTTGGGCTCTTTGTTGCCTCTCTGATTAATGCCCTTCTTGCCTGGTCCGTGAGTTTTGGTGGGCGGCCCTCTCTTGGCAGTTTTGTTGTGGTGCCATATTCTTTAAATTTTTTTATAATGGATTTAATGGTGCTCCGTGGGATGTTCAAAGTTTCAGATATTTTTTTATAACCCAACCCTGATCTGTACTTCTCCACAACTTTGACCCTGACCTGTTTGGAGAGCTCATTGGTCTTCATGGTGCCACTTGCTTAGTGGTGCCCCTTGCTTGGTGGTGTTGCAGACTCTGGGGTATATATTCTGAGATTTTGACTATTTTGTGTTTGTCCATTACATGAAATCCAAATAAAAATCAATTGAAATGACAGGTGTAATGCAACAAAATAGAAAAAAATGAATACTTTTGCAAGGCACTGTATGAAGGCTTTTTTGCTAGCATACCGGATTACTATAGCTAATGTCAAGTTGTATTGAGTTGTAAGCAAAGTATGTGTTGCTATCACAATCATTTATTATTCTATTATTTCTTATTGTTGTTGCATTGTCGAGAAGGAACCTGTAAGTAAGCATTTCTTTGGACGATGTATACCATGTGTATCTCTTACATACAACTAATAAAACGTGGATCTTGGAACTTGAAACTACAGCTGAGTTTGCTGAACTGATTCTGTCCTAATGTGAAAGCTAAAAGCGACAACATGTCACAATGCAGATTAATGTGGATGTTGATAAAGATAATGAACTCACTGCAGATCTCCCAATAAACATATTTACTGCTTTACATATTTAGAACCACAAATGAAGTTCTCTTGTACATGAATATCCAGTACCCAAAGTACTCCTTTGGGATTCATGAAACAGTACTTAATTGCTACTAATTATAGTTTGATTACCAAATGCCTCATTAATAATAGACAAGCATTCATATAAGTGACTTGTGTAACTATTACTGTATCAACAGATTAGTGCACTACTCCACTTTCCAGTATGAATCCACTTGTACCGTTGTCTACGTCAAACTGTTGGAAAGTAGGCCCAATTGAGTTCTACACAACTGAATACAGTATTATAAATTCCTTCATTTTCATCCTGTGGATTGCTCAATATTCTCATGCACCGTGTAAAATTATGTTATAATGAGTACATTTCTGCATAACTACTGCATTGAGACAAATCTACTATTATTTCATTTGTGCCTCCATGTGGTCAGAATGGACAGTCAGCTCTCCGCGGGAAAAACATTCAGCACATGAGAACACAACACTCAGACTGCAGGGCCCGAGGAGACATCTTCCCTCTGAAAATAACATGATTCATCCCAGTCACTCTGATCCTACACCTTGGGCAGTTACACACTAAGGTTTACCCTACCGTTTGTCAGTTTGACTTTGGACTTCCCTGGATAAAGGTATCATTAAATGGGGTGACAATCGCGAAGTGGCCAGGCCCAGGGGCAGTACAGTACACAAATCCATCTCAAAGCTTTGCCATCCTGAGAATATTTATCAATAGAAACAGCAGATCAAAATGTCCATTACAATATTGTCAATGGTTCTGTTTTTACTTCGTTCTGGCATGTTTCAGTGCATGTTTCATTGTGAAGCATTAGAATGTAGAATGTAGAATGTGTTTTACTAGTATAGTTTAGTAGTTATTTGCTTTCCATTAGCATTTTAACAAGCATTGGTAATGAATGGCTAATATTAGGCTTTTGTTTGTAGTTCATTAGACAGGGGTTAAAGTTGTCTGATAAGTCAATTGAATGGATTTTAATTTTGCCTGATGTGTAACAGGGGAAGGTCAGGGATGTTAATGGCTGGTGCATCGATATGAAATCATTATTAACCCATGTTATTCTGCTGTTCATTTCAAAAGTAAGAGCTTTCTTATACACAGGCCCACTGTTCAGTGCGTTCATCATGTTCCATGGAAACCAAAGCGCATAGAAAATATTTTATATTTGACACAAATACATTATTTGTATGTGTCAGAATGTGTAAGTACACTTATAACAACTTATACTTGTATTAAGAAAGTATGATCTCCAAAGTGTTGCTTGACCCAGTAGTTACCATAGTCTGATGTACTGATATTAATGTCATGAATAAGTACCTATTTACTTTATCTTCTGAGATAAGGGTTTGCTAAATTAAGTTTCCAAACGTTTTTTTTTTTTTTTTTTCTGTACCGATCTATGAGGAAGAGATGTGTGGTGTCTCTATTACTTACACAGTACATAGAATCATGAGGTATTTTTTGTGGACTTAAAAGGTTCGCAATCCATGTCTTTAGTGCCATCCCCTGTGTGTGTCAAGCAACACTCTTTCCCCCTCAATCATGGGAGATGCTCCCCTTCACCTTGTCAGCTGAAGGTACAAATAAACTGCATAATTTAGAGACGCCTGGAGACATTGAGTTCACTGGGACTTCAACTTTACTATTTTAGATGTACTTTTTTAAATTTGAGGAACTATGACGAATTTGTTCCCCGGCACAAATAAGCAAATAATAATTTCATTTTGAACTCATAAATGCATTTGTCCCTAGCACATAACAGATGATGCTTGGCAGTAAGATGTTGTCACAAACTGAATTGTGTTGTGTACTTCTGGCGTTGAAATTCAGCCCTGTTAGCCCAGTATGCTACTTTCTTTAAATAAAGGGGCCAACGTATGACATCAGGGTCAACAGTTCTTGTAGCTACACATGTCTAGTTACAGGAATAAGAGTCTAGTTAGGCACAATGACACCATAACTCCTAGCAACAACAAAACATCTACATGTCATTCAAAATGTCACATGAAACATGGACACTGCATGTTTCTTTGTCATGACTAGTCAGGTCTGTTTGTGCTTTAGTCAACATCTCTATCATTTATAGCCATGCTAAACATTCCAGAATAATAAAAAAGATAAACAACTGTTTTTCTATATTTTTTAAAAGTTGCTATAATAATTTAATACAATAATATAATAAAATGGGTTATGTCAACAAAATCATTGACAATAATAATAACCAATAATGAAATCATTATAATCTTCAAGCAGTGTGATTGTGTGTGTGTGTGTGTGTGTGTGTGTGTATGTGTGTGTGTGACCTAGACATCATATTCTTGCTTCCTCTGTCCTTGTTTCCTCCACCCCTTGCTTCTCCTTGAAAGTGCATTGGAGCCCAAGGAGAGGAATCTTCCCTCCTCTCCCCCAATGTGCTTTGAGAGGGAGGTGAGGAATGGAGAAAACAAGGGGGGAATCTCAATTGCATTTCCTTCATTCCTCACGTCCTCTCTCCTCACTCCTTCTCAAAACCCATTGGATAAGAGAGGGAAGGGACCTCTGACCTTCTCATCCAATGGGTTTCGAGAAGTAGACGAGAGAGAGGATGCAACGAATCAAGGAAAGGCAATTGAGATTCTCCCAAGGACAGAGGAAGCAAGTATTTGACAGCTACAATATAAAAAAATTATTGACAGTGCCAGACTGACTGACTGAGCTACCATGACCTGTCCAGAAACAACCCCTAGCACCAACTTCTCAGAGTCTAGACACTTGTGGAGATCTGAGAGCGATTGATTGGTGGTGACATGGTGAGAGCTTCATCTTACCCTCTGATAGGCTTGGTGTAATTTTCCCGTATTGCTTAGACCTGTCCAATTCTCTCAGATCTCCACAAATGTCTAGGGGTAGGGGCTAGGGGTTGAGTCTGGACAGGACCCCACAACTCTTCGGTTGGATGTTTAATTCCATTGCTATCCGCACACATATTTGCACAGGTGTAAACTGGACACACCCACGGCACCCTGTCAGGCTGATCAGACAGGTCTGGGTAGCTGGAGACCTGCTGTAAACAGTGAAAGGATATGTTTACATGTCTACTATACACACCCTTGCTTCATTCCAGCTAGTTAACTATAGCTGACTAACTATAGCTGAGGCATATCTCTACTCTAGCAACAGATACAGTTGTTTTGGCTGTATCGCATCATATAATAAGATTAACAATGGTTAGCTAGGTAGCTAGGATATATCGCTAGCTAACCATTTACAGTAACAGCAGTTAATGAATAAGTCAATACACACTAAATATTCTGCAGAAATGGAAAAAATTGAACCTTATCTTGGCAGTGTGGCACAGTATGGGCAAATATTAATCAATTAATTCATATTTACATTTACATTTACGTCATTTAGCAGACGCTCTTATCCAGAGCGACTTACAAATTGGTGCATTCACCTTATAGCCAGTGGAATAACCAAAAAAAAATGTTTTGGGGGGGTGGGGTAAGGGGGGGTAGAAGGATTACTTTATCCTATCCCAGGTATTCCTTAAAGAGGTGGGATTTCAAGTTTCTCCGGAAGGTGGTGAGTGACTCCGCCATCCTGGCGTCGTGAGGGAGCTTGTTCCACCATTGGGGTGCCAGAAGAGCGAACAGTTTTGACTGGGCTGAGCGGGAACTGTGCTTCCGCAGAGGTAGGGGGGCCAGCAGGCCAGAGGTGGATGAACGCAATGCCCTCGTTTGGGTGTAGGGACTGATCAGAGCCTGAAGGTATGGAGGTGCCGTTCCCCTCACAGTTCCGTAGGCAAGCACCATGGTCTTGTAGCAGATGCGAGCTTCAACTGGAAGCCAGTGGAGTGTGCGGAGGAGCGGGGTGACGTGAGAGAATTTGGGAAGGTTGAACACCAGACGGGCTGCGGCATTCTGGATGAGTTGTAGAGGTTTAATAGCACAGGCAGGGAGCCTAGCCAACAGCGAGTTACAGTAATCCAGACGGGAGACGACAGGTGCATGGATTAGGACCTGTGCCGCTTCCTGTGTAAGGCAGGGTCGTACTCTCCGAATGTTGTAGAGCATGAACCTACAGGATCGGGTCACCGCCTTGATGTTAGCGGAGAACGACAGGGTGTTGTCCAGGGTCACGCCAAGGCTTTTTTGCACTCTGGGAGGAGGACACAACGGAGTTGTCAACCATGATCATGGAACGGGCAGTCCTTCCCGGGAGGAAGAGCAGCTCCATCTTGCCGAGGTTCAGCTTGAGGTGGTGATCTGTCATCCACACTGATATGTCTGCCAGACATGCAAAGATGCGATTCGCCACCTGGTTATCAGAAGGGGGAAAGGAGAAGATTAGTTATGTGTCGTCTGCGTAGCAATGATAGGAGAGGCCATGTGAGGATATGACAGAGCCAAGTGACTTGGTGTATAGCGAGCATAGGAGAGGGCCTAGAACTGAGCCCTGGGGACACCAGTGGTGAGAGCACATGGTGTGGAGGCATATTCTCGCCACGCCACCTGGTAGGGAAGCGACCTGTCAGGTAGGACGCAATCCAAGAGTGAGCCGCGCCGGAGATGCCCAGCTCGGAGAGGGTGGAGAGGAGGATCTGATGGTTCACAGTATTAAAGGCAGCAGACAGGTCTAGAAGGACAAGAGCAGAGAGAGAGAGTTAGCTTTTAGCAGTGCGGAGAGCCTCCGTGACACAGAGAAGAGCAGTCTCAGTTGAATGACCCGTCTTGAAACCTGACTGGTTTGGATCAAGAAGGTCATTCTGAGAGAGATAGCAAGAGAGTTGGCTAAAGACGGCACGCTCAAGAATTTTGGGAAAGAAAAGAAAGAAGGGATACTGGTCTGTAGTTGTTGACATCGGAGGGATCGAGTGTAGGTTTTTTGAGAAGGGGTGCAACTCTCGTTCTCTTGAAGACGGAAGGGACGTAGCCAGCAGTCAAGGATGAGTTGATGAGTAGAGGCAGATGCTTGGAATTTAGAGTGGTAGAAAGTGGCTTTAGCAGAGAAACAGAGGAAGAAAATGTAGAGAGGAGGGAGTGAAAAGATGCCATGTCCGCAGGGAGTCTAGTTTTCCTCCATATCCGCTCGGCTGCCCGAAGCCCTGTTCTGTGAGCTCACAGTGAGTCGTCAAGCCACGGAGCAGGAGGGGGAGGACCGAGCCTGCCGGGAGGATAGGGGACATAGAGAGTCAAAGGATGCAGAAAGGGAGGAGAGGAGGGTTGAGGGAGGCAGAATCAAGAGATTGGAGGGGAGAAGGATTGAGCAGAGGGGAAGAGATGATAGGATGGAAGAGGAGAGTAGCGGGAGAGAGAGTGTGAAGGTTCCGACGGCGCATTAACATCTGAGTAGGGGCAGAGTGAGTAATGTTGGAGGAGAGCGAGAGAGAAAGGATACAAAGTAGTGGTCGGAAACATGGAGGGGAGTTGCAGTGAGATTAGTAGAAGAACAGCATCTAGTAAAGATGAGGTCAAGCGTACCAGGTTAGAGTGGCAGCAGCCACGCGGTGTGAGGCGTTTGTATAGCCTGTGCGGAGAGGAGAGAACAGTGATAGACAGATGCATAGTTGACAGGCTACAGAAAATGGCTACAATAATGCAAAGGAGATCGGAATGAAATGAACTAAACATCTGGGAAAGCGAGAGAGCGGGGGCCTCCCTCACTTACGTTTCACTGAAACACCCAAATATATCTCTCCCAACTTCCACCTCAGAAACTATATTTGTTGTAAACTACAGCGGTTCAATGTTTTTTTGGAATAGACTAACTTAGTTTATTCAGCTAGCTAACATGGTACAGTATTCTTCCGTTAAAACCATCCAGTGCACCGAATCCTATGACGCCACAGTCAACTAGCATGCCAGCCTCCAACAACACGGTTTAGCACCAATACTCGGCCACAACAAACCACCAGTGTGTCAACACGCCAAGCAGATCATTCGTGTCCGTGTCTAACGTTGTGGGTCAGTCCCGACAGCTTGAGCGAGTCCGTCGTCAACTTATTCAGCCAGTTAGTTAGCTAGAATAGTTAGCATACTAGCTAGCCATTGCTTCCTGCCAAAGAAAAAAAAAAATCCTCCCACCGTACGAACACACAGAGAGAGCCAAGCTAACGTTAACTAGTCACCCATGTCCCGAGTTCACTTGAACGACTCTGGTTACCAGTATGTAAAAAACTAAACACAAATGTAGGTTATAACTTATCCCTAGCAGCTACTGTTAGCTAGCCAAGTGCAAAGCTAGCCACTGAATCGACTCAGCCAGTTCGCGTCTGTTCGCTAGGTCGTTCCAGCTATTGTTTAGTAGCTATCCAGGTAGCAACAAGCTAGCTACATTTCGAGACAGTAACTACTAATTACCTAACGTTAATGCTTCAGACAATGAGGTTAGAAAAACAGCTGAATGGTAGGTAGCTAGCTGGCGTAGTTACAGGTACTCTCAGCGTGAAACAACTATCCACAGTTGCTAATAGTTACCAGTAGCTACCCGCTAGCTGGTCCAGGTAGTGGGTTAGCTAGCCTCGTGCTTCACCGGGCTCAGCAGAATACAATACTTACATACAATAGCCTACGATAACTACAATAACCCACGATAACTACCTACAATACCTAACTACAATCTAAATACATGGTTTAAGCTTTACTCAACACCATATAAGCCATATAAGCCAAGCTTACCTCCCGCCAGAGAAGAGACACAACTTCACCCGACGATATCCTCCTTCCAATACTATAGATTAATAGATTAATGTACTGGAGTTAGAAGGCTAGCCTTCTACTTTGAAAGGGACAGGAAGTGTTGGCTGTGCACTTGACCAGGCATTCACATTCTAACCCCACCCACATTTGAACATCGAAATATCAAGTTGTTTTTGGTTTTATATGCAAAAACGAATAAACAGACCATTTTCACATTCTCAATTGTGCCGTTTAACGTCGGAAAACAAATCGATCAAAACGTACAAAGGACCATAATCTTACCTCTAAACAGCTAGACATCAAACGCACATCAAACAACTATTACACGTAATTATTGAAGAACCCCATTATGACAGTATCAATTTTTTTTTATTAATCATATTAAAGTTACTTTCTGTTTGATGCAATGGGATTTGCATCACTTACATTATATTGGATATGTGTTTCCATGAATAATGGTTTCACACCATAACATAGGGAGATACGAAATGTTACGAGGTTACAGTACACTTCTGAGATCGCCATACAAAAAAGGGTCTGACAGCAATATCCAGGAATTTCACAGGATCCTCCTGTAACTATTCCCCAGGTCGTTGCTGTAAATGAGAATGTGTTCTCCAGTCAACTTACCTGGTAAAATAAAAATGCTTAGTATATCATTTAACAACAAACAAAGTATCATAAATGTAAGGAAAGAAAGGTAATGTTTTATGTTACACAATTCTTTAAAAATCTGTGACGACTCAAAGCATGAGAAAGGGGGTTTAAACATAGGTTTTGATTCGAATTATATTGAATTTATCTATTATCTCTTTATATTTTTATGTATTCACTTGGGAGAAAAAGGCACATTATTGTAAATCAAATCAAATCAAATGTATTTATAAAGCCCCTTTTTACATCAGCAGATGTCACAAAGTGCTTATACAGAAAACCCTGCCTAAAACCCCAAACAGCAAGCAATGCAGATGTAGAAGCACAATGGCTAGGAAAAACTCCCTAGAACGGCAGGAACCTAGGAAGAACCTAGAGGAACCAGGCTCTGAGGGGGTGGCCAGTCCTCTTCTGGCTGTGCCGAGTCGAGATCATAAGAGTACATACCATTAAGGCCAGATTGTTCTTCAAGATGTTCAAATGTTCATAGATGACCAGCATGGTCAAATAATAATCACGGTGGTTGTAGAGGGGTGCAACAGGTCAGTACCTCAGAGTAAATGTCAGTTGGCTTTTCATAGCCAAGCATTCAGAAGTCGAGACACCAGGTGCGGTAGAGAGAGAGAACGAGAGGGAGGGAGAGAGAGAGGGAGAGTCGAAAACAGCAGGTCCGGGACAAGGTAGCACGTCCAGTGAACAGGTCAGGTTTCCATAGCTGCAGGCAGAACAGTTGAAACTGGAGCAGCAGCACGACCAGGTGGGACTGGGGACAGCAAGGCGAGTCATCAGGCCAGGTAGTCCTGAGGCATGGTCCTAGGGCTCAGGTCCTCCGGGAGCGGAGGGAGAGAGAGAGAATTAGAGGAGCATACCTAAATTCACACAGACACCAGATAAGACAGGAGAATTACACCAGATATCAACAGACGGACCCTAGCCCCCGGCACATAGACTATTGCAGCATAGGGGACACTGTGGCACCCGTCCGAGCATACTCACGGACAGGGGCCAACCAGGCAGGACATATAACCCCACCCACTTTGCCAAAGCACAGCCCCCACACCACTAGTGGGATATCAACAGACCAAACACTACACCTGAGACAAGGCTGAGTATAGCCCATGAAAAACCGGACAGGAAGATCACGTCAGTGGTCAGTGCTCTCAACCCACTCAAGTGACGAACCCCTCCTAGGGACGGCATGAAGAGCACTACCAGCCCCGTAATAGGGGTCAGATTAATAACTTTGTAACAGCTCCAAACAGTTGTCCACTACAAGAAATGCTCACTGGTACCCTAGTTTCATAGAAAGACCCACTTGAAAAACCCTAGCAGGCCTGGTACCTTAACACCTTTCTAAACACCCCCCACACACCTATATCGCGTGTATCAAAAAAAAGTTTATGGGCCTAATCATAGAGTACACTATAGAATCCTATTCAATTCAATAGGATCTCTGTGGGCTTAGTCGTAAGATTTGTCATTTAACTTTTAAAATGTATTACCTTTTATTGTGGCATAAACACAACCAGTCGTGAATGTTTTCATCTGATTTGTCAAACAATCACTACAAGGGGTCCTTGCTACTAGGCTACCAGCGCATGTTCATCCACTCGCAATATATTTCCAGCTTCCAAACAGTGGTCAATGGAAAGAGACATCTGTCACACAAAAAACACCAAAAAAGTGTGATGACATTTGGCGATTGTCATATAGCCAAATTTATGTGTCCACTGCTGTCCGCTATGATTTCGAAGTCAGCTACTCATCTCTTTGCCTTGGAAATGTCTGTGTTCTTATCGAACCACATTGCATTTTGGACCATAGGATATACCAGCCATTTTCAAGGCCATTCACCAATTTTCATGCCTGCCTGACATGCTAATTTATAAATAATG
>NW_025538141.1:0-22648 GCF_020615455.1 Coregonus clupeaformis | reverse complement strand
CTGACCCACTGGAATTGTCTACAGTGAATTATGCAGTGAAATAATCTGTCTGTAAACAATTGTTGGAAAATGTACTGTGTCTACACCAAAGTAGATGTCTAACCGACTTGCCAAAACCATAGTTTGTGGAGTGGTTGAAAAACTGAGTTTTAATGACTCCAACCTAACTGTATGTAAAACTTCCGACTTGAACTGTAATTATCTCGATAAATACCGGCATCACAACAATGAAAAGGCACATTCGCGTACATATGGCAATGCCAATATTCGAAGCTGGAGTCAAGCTTTCGCCTCCTTTGGACTCTGGACAGTGGAAACGTGTTCTCTGGAGCGATGCATCGCCTTCACCTTCTGGCAGTCCGAACGGACAAATCTAGGTTTGGCGATTCCAGGAGAACGCTACCAACCCATAGTGCCAACTGTTAAGTTTTGGTGGAGGAGGAATAATGGTCTGGGGGCTGTTTTTTCACGGTTCAGGCTCCCTTAGATTTCAGTGAAGGGAAATATCGCCTTTACAGCATAGCCGACATTTCTAGACGATTCTGTCGCTTCCCAACTTTGTGGCAACAGTTTGGAAGCCCTTTCCTATTTCCTTCAATGACAATGCACCCCGCACATGCGAGGAGTCCATACAGAAATGGTTTGTTGAGATCGGTGTGGGGGAGGACCCGACTGGCCTGCACAGAGCCCTGACCTCAATCTCATCTAACACCTTTGGATGAATTGGAACGCAGACATTCTGAGCCAGGCCTAATCGCATAACATCAGTGCCCCAACCTCACTCTAATGCTCTACACGTTATTCAGAGCCCAGTCTTAACGATAGAATGCCGGGTTGTGAATTCTCAGTGGAGAAGTGCAACTGAAGTGCACGAATTTGTCTGATGTCAAGCAGAATGTACAATAAGATGCATTTTTACATCTGGTTTACAAAACACAGCAATATATATTTCTTATGCGTTGTATATTTTTTTCCCGTGAAAACGGATTTCTGTTATGTTTGAGACGCTGCCAAAGCCCTTTGGATGAGTTATTTGTACAGCTGCCACTATCTTGATTTCCTTGTGTTTTTTTCTCCTCTCTGTTCTCTGCCCCTCTTCTCTTCTCCTCTCTCCCTCTTCTCCCAGCACCACAACGTGTACCCTACATGCCTCCAGAGCCAGTACTGTTTCTCCCTTCCAGACAAGAATGCATCAAAACTTTGTTCATTTGCACAATGTCTCTCATTCAGCATTAACGTAAATGTCCAAACTCACCCAAAATTACATTAGTTTTGCTCCACTACCTATATATGTATAACTGTGAAGCAGCTGGATTAGCCCTGTCTTTGCAATTCGGTTTATTTTCGTTTGTGCTTTATGTACATATTTAAGCTAGCAGCCTCCATTGAAATTCGCTATTGCTTGTTCTAATTTTGTTGTAATCTGGTAATAGATACTTTTTGGCGCCCTTGCCATGTACTAAGCCGTAATACCGTATATCCCGGTATGAGAGAAGGATGTATGACGATAGAAATCCAACCCCTAATGTTGATTACTTATGGCTCACCTCGGTACCCAATGGCACTCTAAATGGAACCATGGCATTGGTCTATAATACCTGCTCCTTTGTGTACATAGAGATGTATCAATAATTCTTCATTATCATTTGTGTGCCATATGGAAGGTGGTAACACATTGCAATATTCAGTCAGACCTAACAATTTTTCAGTTTGTCTGATCTATATCTTAGTCATCAACATAACAGATCCTGGACCAGTTATTGTGAGGAAACACAGGGAAATGTTAAAAAAGGGAATATGCTGGAGTGAGTCTAGTCTTTTCTGTCTTTCATGTATTGGCACACAAAAAGTCAGGACAACAGTTGGAAAAAGTTGGTCAATAGAATATGCAGTCCACTAAAATTAAATCCCAGACCTTGTCCTCCCTCTTGTGGAGACACATTTGCATCATGAAACCACAAACAAGTGTACATCGTAATGAAAGAGGTCGCACCCCGAAGCTTGGTGGACCCATAGAGTTGCTTGCTAGTAAAAGGTGGATGGAACAACTGCCTAGATCCCCGGTTAGGGGGAGGTGACCTCAATGGGGGCAAGGGTAAAGAACACAGGTTTTTGCCAGCCGCCCAATACACACCAGCATTACAGGAGAATAGGAGTGATAGTGATACATGTCATAGATATGTGATGTGTGTGTGTGGTATTCTGTAAGAAGACAAATAGGAAGATGTATTACACAGTGATATAGCTTATAAAGATGTAGCAACAGAAATGGCATGATAACATAGCAATGACAATGCTACAATGATAGCTAATAGGATTAGCATTAATGACATGGCTATAAATGTGCTGTAACAATATAAGGCTAAGCAACAGTAGGAGAATGTCCAGCAAGGCTAATAGCAAGCAGCAATGGGAGTAATGCACTGTACATAGGCAACAGGCAATGGCTAGGGAAGCTAAGCACAATCGCAGCTAAATATTGTAACAGGCTAATAGAGAATTCAGTAGACACTAAGGCATAATGGTTTTAAGCATACATTAGCGGCTAGACTAACATACGACAATTAAGGAAAGGATAAGCAAATAGCTGGGAGGCTAATAAGCTAGTAGGAAAATGATATAAAGCTAACATAACAAAACAGTATAAGATAACAACAGTATAAACGCCATCGTAGTTGCATTCAAGTTTGCATACATGTTAGCATTCCGGTTAGCATACTACGTGGCTAATTAAGCTTAGCATGTTAATATAAATGCAAGGCTATATGGGGGCTGCTATCTTGGAAAAGTAACATGACAATAGGAACTGGAAGTGGCAGCATTATTGGATGCTAATTAACTCATGGCAGGTGGCCAACTTTAGGGCCTATAGGTTTTAATGGCAAAGAGTAACTATTGTCCCAACAGTAACAGTACTCATAGCTCCGACCATAAAGGCTATTAAATGTACATACAGGTGAAATATTAACATAGTTACTTTCCAACAACAACAATAAATAAGTATGAAAAAATGTATGCACTCACTAAAACTGTAAAAAAGTCGCTCTCTAGATAAGAGTGTCCTGCAAATGACTAAAATGTAAATGTAAATATGTAATGGACTTATGACATTGTAACACACAATATGCACATAAGATAACTGTAAAGGGCACTCTGGCTCCACAAAGTCCACTTATTCTGGGCAGTGATGCACAAACACTACAAGGTGTTCAGAGGTTGTAGCAAGAAAAGGTGTCCACAGGTGGTAGTCCAAGGATCGGAGAAGTCCAGAGGTGAGAAGTAGCAGCACCAGAGATACAGGAGCATGCACTCTGTGCAGCTGTGGAAACTGAGGTCAGAGCAGCCTAAACTGGTCAAAACCAGTAATTGCCTGCAACTGACTGAAAGCTAGATATGTCTGGTGATTCTGATCACCCAGATGTCAACCAATCAGAGGTCAGTTGAAAAAGGTCAGGGTCAGAGTGTTCCTGAAGCCGTGACACCTTGGCACACGAAAGGAGGAGAGTGTCAGAGTGTGCCTGCCGAAACTGCTATGTTTTGGGGGAGCCTCAGGGGTTTTCCCCAGTAAACTCTTTAAGTACTGAAACACAACCATCATCACAGGCCTAATGGACTTTATGGGGAGAGTAAAACTGGTTTCCCGTACTTGAGAAAATTTGGACATTGCAACGTTTTTTTAAGATGATTTTTTTTTTGAAGTTGGTGTACAAACCGAAAGTAAAAGATGCAAAACCAAAACTTAAAGACGGAACATAGAAATAGTGCACATAGGAACAGTTCACCCCTTCTTCTCAATGAAAATGACAGATCTATAACTCCACATTTCGATGTGAATTTTTGTCACATCGCCCAAAAAAGTTACATATTGCAGCTTTAAATTAACAGTGTTGTCTATATGCGGCAAACCATGTGCCGGACATTTGCAGCCTGTGTCCTCCAGTCAGGAGCTGTCATTCCAGTCCCATCCGGGAAGCCTTCGCTGATGTTGCCCCCATCAGCTCCTGCCTTGGTGGTGCTTCAAGTCCATGAACCCCTGTGGCATAGGGTTTCCACTGGTGGCATCAGCACAAAAGCATTTATCAAACGGGTTTGGTGAACATGGGAAACAGTGGCATCGTGAGGTCGGCGTAGGCACAGGCAGCTCGCACTTGAATGGATCAGCTGACTCAGGATCCAGTTCAGCCCGTTTGATGATGACAGACAAGGGCATTGAAAAGGGAGTAGGTACAGCATACCCCCAGGAGCATGAGGAGGCAGTTTTAGAGTGACCGGACACAGAGGGCCTCCCACCCCTCTTCTCTCCTCCACCCTCGGTCAATTGGTTGCCGTTGCCCCTTACCCTGATGTTGTGTTCTCTTTCCCGGTGGTACCATCGCAGAGGAAACCCCAAATGGTAGATGACCCTATCCTGGAAAAGGTTGAAGAAGAGAATGGTGTCAGAGCGCTCCCAGCGAGGCCGTGGATTACCAGGAGGACTTTGCCTCTGTTGTGGATGGGGCCGTCATCCCAAACCTGTCCGAGAGGGGAATTAGAAAGAGAGACGGAGAGTGAGAGTTACATCTGTCAGAGAAATCAAATTTCAGACATGATCTCTGTTATTCCGTCAGGTCATTTTGATAAGATTTTGAAACTTAATCTCAGAAATCACACTATTCCAATCAGCGGTGTATGAGGCAGTTGTTGGAGTCAGAGGTCAAGAATGTCAGGGTTGTCATTGTATTTAATCATCAAACATAAAAGTCAGGGAGCTTCTTACATCATACAGGAAGAGGCTGTGTGGTCCACTTGAGAAACTGATGTGATTAACTGAGAAGGTGTCCAAGGAGTCGGACCATCTCCTCCACTGACAAGAGCTCGAAAGGAAACATATGAAAGTTGCATTTTCTTGCTCACCTTCTTCTAATTTCTTGCCAAGTTCTCCCCAAATAGTTTATTGCTAAGTTCTCCCTAATAGTTTCTGCCACATGTTTCCATTACGAGCAATTTTTTGGCTTCAATCACACACATCAGCGGCAGGAATTCTCGAGTTAGACCACTCGGCCTCGAATACTGGAGCTGATAAGGTGAAAAACAAGCAAATGATGTTGTTGTACCCTTGAGAAAGGCACTTAGCCCTAATTGCTCCAGGGCGCTATACAAAGCCGACCCTGGCCGTGACCATTGTTCTGCGGGTGTCTCAGAGGGCATGGGAATGTGCAAAAAAACACATTTCCATTACACACACTTGTGTGTAACAGGACAAATAAAAGCACCCACTGCCAGGGACTTACCTTATGGAAGAGAGGACACAAGAGAAGGATACCGCTCCAACAGACCCACAGATGATGCAATCTCTATTGCACTCCACGGCTGTGCTTCCAACGAGACAAAAGGAACACCTACGGGAGAATGCTGTTTGTTGACCACAGCTTAGCATTCAACACCATAGTGCCCTCAAAGCACATCACTAAGGTAAGGACCCTGGGACTGGAACACCTCCCTCTGCAACTGGATCCTGGACCTGACGGGTCGACTCCCAGGTGGTAAGGGTAGGCACAATAACACATCTGCCACGCTGATCCTCAACACAGGGGCCCCTCAAGGGTGCATGTTTAGTCCTCCTGACTCCCTGTTAACTCAAGACTGCATGGCCGAGGCACGACTCCTACACCATCTTTAAGTTTGCCGATGACACAACAGGTGGTAGGCCTGATCACCGACAACGACGGAGACAGCCTATAGGTAGGAGTCAGAGACCTGGCCGTGTGGTGCCAGGACAACAACCTCTCCCTCAACGTGATCAAGACAAAGGAGATGAGTTGTGACTCCACAGGGAATAAGAAGAGGATTGAGCAACCTTCCGCCCCATTCATCGATGGGGCTGTAGTGGAGCAGGTTGAGAGCTTCCAAGTTCCTTGGTGTCCACATCACCAACAAACTAACATGGTCCAAGCACACCAAGACAGTCGAGGGGAGGCATGAAAAAACCTATTCCCACTTTAAGGAGACCGAAAAGATTTGGCATGGGTCCTCAGATCCTCAAATGTTTCTACAGCTGCACCATCGAGAGCATCCTGTCTGGTTGCATCACTGCCTGGTGATGGCAACTGCTCGGCCTCCGAACCGCAAGGCACTACAGAGGGTAGTAACGTCACGGCCCAGTACATCACTGGGGCCAAGCTTCCCTGCCATCCAGGACCTCTATAACAGGCAGTGTCAGAGGAAGGCCTAAAATTGTCAAAGACTCCAGCCACACTAGTCATAGACTGTTCTCTCTGCTACCGCATGGCAAGCGGTACCGTAGCGCCAAGTCTACCCCCCAAGCCATAAGACTTCTGAACATCTAATCAAATGGCTACCCAGACTATTTGCATTGCCCCCCCACCCCTCTTTTACGCTGCTGCTACTCTCTGTTTATTATCTATGCATAGTCACTTTAATAACTCTACCTACATGTACATATTGCCCCAATTACCTTGACTAACCGGAATTGCCCTGCACATTGACTCGGTACCAGTACCCCTGTATATAGCTTCACTATTGTTATTTTTACTGCTGCTCTTTAATTATTTGTTACTTTTATTTCGTATTATTTTATATTGTATTTGTTTGTGATTTTATTTGGTGTCTCTTTCTCTTAAAACTGCATTGTTGGTTAAGGGCTTGTAAGTAAGCATTTCACTGTAAGGTCTACACCTGTTGTATCGCATGTGACAAATACAATTTGATTTGATTTGATCATGCAGCTTTACAATGAATTGAAAATAAAAACAATTGCCCAACGTTTAGAAAAACTAAAGTTACATTAATAACTCTAAATTAAGCATATAGGAATACTCTATTTCTTTGTTAACCGCTCATCACAGAATAGCCGCATGTGCGCGACTCTCAAATCCTTTGTAGAAAATATCCTTCCTTCATACTATAAAATAATGCCACAGAATTCTAAGCAAATCTTGTCTGCTAAATGAACTAGTGTAGCCCACAGCCATAGCCAGATAAGGATCTTGTTACGGTCCGGCACTGTTGGTCCTGTTCCTGCTGGTTTTCCTTTCCCTTTTTCCCTGTGTGTGTTGTTTGTGTCTGTCTCCCCCTGCTGTGCAGTCCAGTCAGAGGATCTAGGTCAGGGGGCGTGGCCATTCTCTCACAAGATCAGTTACAGCTGCAGCTCATTGTCAACAATCAACCAGCAGTTATCTACCCGGCTGGACACCTCTCAGCGCTCAGTTCGTTCCTACACTACCTGTGGTAACTTGGCCCCGTACAGAAATCTCAGTTTAGTTGTACTCTCTCAGTATTATAAGTTGTTTCTGCCACGTTTGTAACCTGTCTCTCTCTTGATTAGATCCGGTCTGTTCCTGCTGCCTGCCTGCCTGCCATTCCCACGCCGCAACCTGCTCTGTTGTCTGATATCCTCGTCATCCAGCCCTCAGGACTACTGGCTCTCACCCGACTCAGCTCCTACCCCGGCCTGAAGCTACTCCACCCTGTACTGCGTCTCTACCATAACACGCTGAATAAACTACATCATAATTCACCCTCTTTGTCCGCGTGTCCGATCTCTGCACCTGAGTCCCCCCACCCAAGCCTAATAGAACGAACTGGCCAAACATGGACTCAGCAGAGATGCCACATGAAACAACGGGTGATGGCATACAACGCGCCCTCATTCACAGGGAATGCTATTGGGACAACACGACCAACTCATCCGGACTCTATTGGATAACAACCAGCAGTTGTTGGATCAAGTATCTCATCTCTCCTCTCAGGTAGCTTAACCTGGTAACACTCACTACCCTTCCTCCCTCTGTTTCTCCTCCGCCTGTTTCCTCCTACAGTGGCTCCAGGTTCGGCCTCCGCTCCTGCCCTTCGGGAACCCCCTACAACCTCACCCGAACCTTTCACCGGGGACCTGAACAAATGCCGTGGTTTCCTGCTTCAGTGCCGCTTGGTGTTCCAACAGAAGCCCCTGTCTTTCTCCACGGAATCCTCAAAGGTACATTACGCACTGGGGTTAATGAGGGGCAAAGCTTTGATTTGGGCAGAAGCGGCTTGTTCTACTCAGCAGATTGCCAGCCGTCGTTTTGCGACGATTTTCCTCTCAATTGAAAGTTGTGTTTGATCACCCGACCATGCCGGGACCGCCACAAAAGAGACTATTGAAGCTACGACAGGGCACGGGTAGCGTGGCTGAATACGCCATTGACTTTTGGACCTTGGCAGCCGATTCCAAGTGGAATGACTAAGCTCTTCAGGGAGCGTTTGGATAACGGTCTAAGTGACCCGATTAAGAATGAACTAGCTGTTCGTGATGAGCCTGCTTAACCTTCATGTTCTCGTTTCCTTGCTACGAATAGACAACAGGCTACGGGAGAGGAGACAGGGAGGGCGGTCGGGTACACACCTCAGCGGATCCCTCCACGGAACTAGACGAGCCCATGCAGCTGGGCCGTGCTCGTCTGTCCCCTGCCGAAAAGGAACGGGCGCATGCGGGCTGGGTGAGTGCATGTACTGTGGGGACCGCACTCATTTCCTGGTTAACTGTCCGGTTCGCCCAAAAGAACCAAGCTCGCAGGTAAAAGTGGGCGTACTGAGTGCTACACCTGACTCAATGCCCACAGCACCCTCGTCTAGTTATCCCAGCTACAGTCCAGTTCAGGAATCTATCTCTCCCACTAGCTGCTCTAATCGACTCTGGTGCTGAGGATAGTTTCCCTGACGTCAACCTGGTCACTCAGGCTGAGATCCCTGTTAAGCCCCTGCCTAAGCCTATAACAGTAACCGCTATTGACGGCCATCAGTTTGCCAACATCACCCACCAAACTGTCCCTTGCTTCTCTCATGCTGTCCGGGCAATCACAAAGAAACCATCCAGTTTAAAGTAGTCTCCTCCTCGGCCTCCCCCCTTATCCTCGGTTTCCCTTGGCTTAGCCTTCACAACCCCCATATTGACTGGCAAAACCACAAGATACACAGTTGGAGCACTCACTGCCATTCTGTTTGCCTTGGGTCGGCTATTCCGCCTCGGTCGGCTCCCCTGCTTCCCCTGTCAAAACCCCAGACCTCTCTTCAGTCCCTGAGAGTACCTGGACCTGGCCGAGGGTATTCAGTAAGTCCAAGGCACTTTCATTACCACCTCATGGCCATACGAATTGCGCTATTGAGTTACTGCCTGGAGCCCCTTTGCCGTCCAGTCGGCTTTTCAATCTGTCCCGTCCCTGAGAGAGAAGCTATGGAAACCTACATAGGCGACTCCTAACCTCTGGCATCATTCGTCCCTCATCTTCCGCTGCTTGGAGCTGGGTTCTTTTTTGTAGAGAAGAAGGACAAAACATTACGCCCCTGCATTGACTACAGAGGACTAAATAACATCACAGTCAGAAATACATACCCCTGCCTCTCATCAACTCAGCATTTGAACCCCTTCATGGTGCCACTGTGTTTACCAAACTCGACCTACGTAACGCTTACCACCTCGTTAGGATCAGGGCGGGGAGATGAATGGAAAACTGGGTTCATACTCCCCTCTCGGACACTTTGAATACCTAGTCATGCCATTCGGTCTCACTAACGCCCCAGCAGTGTTTCAGGCCATGGTTAACGATGTGTTGAGGGATTTTCTACACCGTTTTGTGTTTGTCTATTTGGATGACATTCTAATTTTCTCTAAGTCACAGGATGAACACGTCTCCCACGTCCGTCTGGTTCTCCAACGCCTCATGGAAAACAAACTGTATGTGAAAGCAGAAAATGTGAGTTCCACCGGCAGTCGTCCTTTTGGGCTTTATTATCGAGCGGGGACAAGTGTCACCAGACCCTGACAAGATCAGATCGGTTGTGGAGTGGCTCCTCCACGCCTCGAAGCAGCTACACGCTTCCTGGGCTTCGCAACTTCTACCGCCGCTTCATCAGGGGTTTCAGCCGAGTGGTTGCCCCCTGACCAAGCTCACCTCCCCTAAGGTGCCATTCCTGTGGACGCCTGAGGCCGAGTCAGCCGTGAGTACTTTGAAGGAACTGTTCACCACCTCACCTGTTCTTATTCATCCAGACACTAGTTTGCAGTTTATTGTGGAAGTGGACGCCTCTGATTCGGGGGTGGGGGCTGTCCTGTCACTACGTTCCCCACGGACCAGAAGCTCCATCCTGTGGCCTTTTTTCTCCAGGAGATTGACCCCTGCTGAGAAGAACTACGACGTGGGTAACCGGGAGTTGCTTGCTGTCAAGTTGGCGTTGGAGGAGTGGAGGCACTGGCTGACGGAGCAGAGCAACCCTTCATAGTCTGGACAGACCACAAGAACCTGGCTTACATCCAGTCGTCCAAGAGGCTGAACTCCCGTCAGGCCAGATGGGCTCTGTTCTTCAGCAGGTTCAAGTTTATTTTAACATATCGTCCTGGCACACGTAATGTCAAGCCTGATGCTCTCTCTCCCAGTTTACAGACAATGAAGACTCCAACAATCCTGAATCTGTTCTGCCCGCTTCCTGTTTGGTGGCGGGGTTCACTGGGAAATCGAGTCCCTCTGTCCGATCGGCACAAGAGTTGGAACCTGACCGGCCGATGGCCCCCGACCTTCTCTATGTTCCCGCAGCCGTGCGCCGCAAGTGCTCAACTGGATCCACACCTCACGCTTTCCTGCCACCCTGGTATGAACCGTACACTGTCGCTACTGAAGAGGCACTTTTGGTGGCCATCCGCGAGGCGACGTCCCGGGAGTACGTGGCGGCCTGTTCCATCTGTGCCCAAAATAAGGCTTCCCACAGGGCTCCTTCGGGCCTGCTGCGGCCTCCCCAGTTCCGAGTCGTCCTTGGTCTCACGTGGGCTTGGACTTCGTCACTGGACTTCCTATGTCTGAGGGTAATGACACCATACCTTACCATCGTGGACAGATTCTCTAAATCTGCCCATTTTGTTGCATTACCAAAATTACCATCTGCCAGTGAGACAGCCGACCTCTTTGTCCTACATGTATTCCGTCCCCATGGAATACCTGTGGATATAGTGTCCGATAGAGGCCCACAGTTCATTTCTCGGGTATGGAAGGAGTTTTGTTCGGCTCTGGGTGCCACTGTCAGTCTCTCATCAGGTTTCCATCCCCAGTCCAATGGCCAGACTGAGAGGACCAATCAGGACCTGGAGGCTGCTCTACGCTGTGTGACATCCCAGAACCCGTCCACCTGGGCCAAACATCTCCCGTGAGTTCGAATATGCCTACAATTCCCTCACCTCATCTCCACCGGCCTCTCACCTTTTGAGGCGGCTTTGGGGTACCAACCGCCATTGTTCCCGTCTCAGGAAAGGGAGTTAGCCGTCCCCGTCAGTTCAGGATAACCTTCGTACGCTGCCGCGAAGGTGTGGGTGGACACCCGTGAGGCTCTTCTACGGACAGCAGAGCGTAACAAGAGGGTGGCGGACAGGCACAGGGTAGTCGCTCCCCCAGTTCCAGCCTGGTCAGCGAGTCTGGCTCTCCTCCAGCAACATCCCCCTGCGCACTGACTCCCGTAAGCTGTCGCCCGGTATTTGGGTCCTTTCGAGATCGACTCCATCATCAACCCTTCGGCTGTTCCGATTGAAGCTTCCCCAGGCCATGAGAGTCCATCCTACATTTCACGTGTCCCAGCTGAAGCTAGTCTCCTCCAGCCCTTTGTGTCCGCCTGTGGATCCCCCTCCACCACAGACATATGTGACGACCATCCAGCCTACACGGTGCGGAGACTGCTGACGTCCGGAGGCGTGGTAGAGGGTTTCAGTACCTGGTGGACTGGGAGGGATCACGGTCCCGAGGAGAGGTCCTGAATTCCCGACGATTTATACTGGATCCGCAGCTGGTGGCTGACTTCCATAGGGACCACCCTGACAAGCCGGGTGGGTCGCCGGGTGGCGCCGTTGAGGGGTACTGTTACGGTCCGGCACTGTTGGTCCTGTTCCTGCTGGTTTTCCTTTCCTTTTCCCCTGTGTGTGTTGTTTGTGTCTGTCTCCCCTGCTGTGCAGTCCAGTCAGAGGATCTAGGTCAGGGGGTGGGGCCCATTCTCTCACAAGATCAGTTACAGCTGCAGCTCATTGTCAACAATCAACCAGCAGTTATCTACCCGGGCTGGACACCTCTCCAGCGCCAGTTCGTTCCTACACTACCTGTGGTAACCGGCCCCGGTACAGAAATCTCAGTTTAGTTGTACTCTCTCAGTATTATAAGTTGTTTCTGCCACGTTTGTAACCTGTCTCTCCTTCGATTAGATCTCGCCTGTTCCTGCTGCCTGCCTGCCTGCCATTCCCACGCCCGCAACCTGCTCTGTTGTCTGATATCCTCGTCATCCAGCCCTCAGGACTACTGGCTCTCCACCACTCAGCTCCTACCCCGGCCTGAAGCTACTCCACCCTGTACTGCGTCTCTCTACCATAACACGCTGAATAAACTACATCATAATTCACCCTCTTTGTCCGCGTGTCCGTCTCTGCACCTGAGTCCCCCACCCAAGCCTAATAGATCTAACATTTACATTTGACATTTTAGTCATTTTAGCAGACGCTCTTGTCCAGGGCGACTTACAGTTAGTGAGTGCATACCTTTTTTTTTTCATACTGGCCCCCCGTGGGAATCGAACCCACAACGCTGCCGTTGCAAGCGCCATGCTCTACCAACTGAGCTACACGGGGTCTCAGAGTATAGTAGTCTGTTCTTCTGAAATGGACTACATTTTCTTCATATCATGTTTCTTTAGACCTGTCTAAAATAAATCATGGTTTTATTGTGAAGGTGTAGGCTATATTACATGGATTTATTATACTTTTTAAAATGTAGATTTCCAAAGGTCTGCATCAGTGGCTTGTAGGCAATGTGTGGAAGCCAGGAGATGTTAAATGTGTTTATGTTAATTCACAGTCAATTACCGTGAGACCAACAGTTATTTGCTTGGCAATCACCGGCTGACGAGATTTCGTGACCGCCACAGCCCTAGGTGAACTCTTTGGGGTTCTGTGTAGAACCCTCTGTGTAAAAGGTTCTACATGGAACTCAAAAAAGGTTCTACCTGGAACCAAAAAGGGTTTTTCAAAGGGTTCTCCTATGGGGACAGCCGAAGAACCCTTTTAGGTTCTAGATAGTACTTTTTCTAAGCGTGCAGTAGAGAACAATATATACTTCGTTAATCCTGCATTCAATACTAATTTCAGTTCAATAATGTTTTTCTGTGATACAATGAAGGCAGAATGTAGTTCAGATAGAGTCTGGTCAACCGTGGAGGCAATAGCATACACAACAGTATCATCGGCATACAGTGCAGGTTACACTTTTGTTACAGACAAGTCGATATTGTTCATGTAAAAAGTACAGGACCCAGAATCGACCTCTGCGGGACACCTTTTCGTGATATCCAGAAAACCTAATTTAACACCATCAGTAGATACACATTGAGTTCTATCTGTCAAGTAATTTTTAAACCAGTTACATGCAGCCTGGTCTAGGCCAATTGAGGAAAACCTCAGAATTAGAAGTGAGTGATCAACAGTATCGAAAGCCTTTGACAGGTCAATGAATAGGGCAGCACAATGTTGCCTTTTATCCATACAGTTAACCACAACATTTATAACTAGAGAAGCAGCAGAGATAGCGCTATGACCTGGTCTAAAACCCGACCGATGTACATTTTAGAATACATTTCAAAGATAAGAAAGATCTTAGCTGAGAATTAATCAAGGATTCTAACATGTTAGCTAGGCAAGAAAGTTTAGAAATAGGGCAATAATTATTTAGGCCACAAGGGTCACCACCTTTGTGAAGGGGGAGTACATGATGGCACTCAGCACTGGACAGGGTGTGTGTTGAAGGGCCTACATCATTACATACCTAATGTACCAAGCATTATGTAAAGCAGTTATCTTATTCAGGTCTTACATGGCTCAACCTGTACCTGACCTCTAAATAGCATGATTATGAGAGGGAGCTATAGAGAGAGGGAGAGAGGTGAGGGCAACACAGTGAAGGATTATGGGTGAGTGTGTGTGTTAGACTGTCAGGGTCTCAGGGCCACACCAGCTGATAGCTTCAGGCCTATTAACCTGGCCAAGAAGAGCCTCACTTTACCAATGGCAACAGAACAGGCATACCTCATTTGAATCTGTACTTAAGCTAGATGGGTTATGTTGTTGCACACAATGAACCTTGCTTCTCAGCTTCCATTTCCAAAATTCAGTCAGTACACAATTATGACATCACACATCCCTCCACCTGCGGTGTCATGTAAATATCTTCCCACTCTGAGACTTCAAAGTCCTGTTCTCCATTGTGATGTCATAATGACACTTATTTTCTTCTCTGTTCACTTTAACATTAAGCAAGCAAAGAATATTCTCATCATCATATTATTCCTCAAGTAAACTTCAATATCAATAGTGACAGCTTTATGTTAGCTTTTTTTCATGGCATTTCATTTAGCTTCTCAATGTGTGGGGTAACAAATTACATTATTGAAATGAATCATACGCCAACAAACCATCTTGGCTTGAACTCACTCACAGTAGGCTTTCATTTAATATGAATTCACATCAAAATGAAAATGTATAACAATAACAAGAACTCTGAGACAATGGCAGCTTAATTCTCCCATCTGAGGACAGTGACCAATCATTACATAACTCACTCACTTTGTCTGTGTGTGTAGAGATGGTCAATTTGCTAAGGTCAGCGGGACAAGGACCCTGACCTGCTGTACGTGATGACGTTTCTGGTCTCTGAGGACATACCTGGCCTGCCACCAGGGGGAGGAGTCACCAGCAAGGAAGTCACTCACAACTCATCATTCAGAGTTCAAAAAGCGACATAGAGGCCTAGATGTGTGTGACTGAATAGGAGTAATTTTGTATATTAAATGTTCATAATTTGTCATAACTTGTTCTCTTTTTCATTTGCAGAAGAGACTGTGTAATCTCTGCATATCAGAAGTTTGTAACGCCCCTTCAGATCTCAGGAACCAATGGTAGGAAACGGCCAAACATAGGTCACACATTCTTGCACCATATCTCACCAAACACATAAGTGCAAACTGGACTACAAAGTAACTGTTACTGTTTTTCACTGACACATCATTGACTTGTCGCATTCCAGGACATCGGAGGATCTGAAGAGTCCCCGCCGCGCCCTCCTATTGGCATGCTTCATCCCCACGGCGATGGCCGCGTCAAACACCTCCTTCAGGGTTCTTCTGGCTGTGCGCCGAGCACTCCAGGTGCGCCACGGCGCCCCACTTTGTCCGCCAGGAGTGGGCGTCCACCTTGGCCACGGGCCACTCCCTCCGCAGGCCAGCTCGATCAGCACCTTGACGTGCTTGCGCAGGTCACACTGGGTTCCCACCAGCAGCATGGGCGCGAGTGGGCAGCGGCGCGGATCTCGGGACCCACTTCTCCCAGACGTTCTGGACGAAGGCAGGGCTGACCACACTGAGGAGGAGGGAATCGTGCGCGAATAGCAGAAGTGACAGAGCTTATCGAATTCATCCTGAGGAGAGAGAGAGAGAAGGGACATGGGGGGGTTAGTGAGAGGTTGGCATTCAGCAGTAACAACACAGGGACAGTCTCATTATATGGAACCCAAACAAATGGTGAACTGTATCTTGAAAAACATTGACAAACACAAGTGTAGAAGGGGAAAAAAAGCGTATGGGAGAAGTTGTTTAGGCAACTATATTTCCCCAAAACTGTCTGTTTATAGAAGACTGAAGACGACAGATGGAGAGTGGATAGATCAGCAGTGAGCATAAGAAATTCTAAAATTTCTGCTGGATACTGGAATTAATCGTCTTTAGGTTTTGCAGATCGCAAGCACGGATTATGTTATATAAAATCCATCAAGGTATTACAAACATTTTCCAAAGCACCTAACCTTTGTGATTGTCACGAATTCCCGCGTGAGACTGCTCCTCCTCCTTGTTCGGGCAGGCTTCGGCGTTCAGTTGTCTCTGCTACCGTTTGATGTTCTCTATGTTTGTTTGGTTTTGTCTGTTTGGTGCACCTGTGTCTTATCCTGTCCTGATTATGTCACCTATAAGTTTCCTTTGGTTTTGTTTGTAGTTGTGTGTTGTTGTACGCCTGTCCGTTGGGGTTTTGGATTTTGCTATCTTGTTATTAAGTGTATTGACGCGCTGTTTGCGCATCGCTTATGTTTAGTGTTTTACGCACTGTTTTGCGTATCGCTCGCCTCCGTTGTTTGAGGCCCTTTATTTTTTTATTGTCATTTTCTGACAAGTAAAGTCTGTTTGGACTAAGCTTCTGTGTCCTGCGCCTGACTCCAACACCACATCCACCTCAAAATACTGACAGAACAACACACCATTCATGGAGTCAGCAGGAGCAGCGGCGGCGACCGAGTTGCTGGAGGATCGGGTCAGCTGCCAGGACGCCAGGATCCAGCAACTCAGCTCCGCCATGCAGGAAGTCATGAACACCCTGCGCCGATGGGAAAGGGGAGGCGTGCCCACACCTCCTCCTACAGTACCACCACCATCGGCCAGTCCCACCAGACTGGTTCCGGAATCCAGTGGGATTCGGCCTCGCTCCCGAGGGCGTATGATGGCACAGCAGCCGGGTGTCAGGGTTCCTCCTGCAGGTGGAACTCTACCTGGCCACCATACATCCGCCGCCCTCTCGGGATACGAGCGTGTCCGCCCTCATCTCCTGTCTCTCGGCAAGGCGTTGGAGTGGGCCAACGCCGAATGGAGGGGAATAGACGCCGCCACCATCAGCTATGCGGAGTTCTCCCCGAGTATGAGGATTTGGCACTCGTGTTCAGCAAGACGAGGGCGACACGATTGCCACCTCATAGGCAGGGAGATTGTGCGATAAACCTCCAGACAGGGGGCATGTGTATCCTCTGTCTCAAGAGGAGACGGTGGCTATGGAGACATACATAGCTGAGTCCCTGAAACAGGGATACATACGGCCCTCCACTTCCCCTGCGTCCTCAAGTTTCTTTTTTGTGAAAAAGAAAGATGGAGGTTTGCGCCCGTGTATTGATTATCGTAGTCTCAATCAGATCACTGTGAAATACAGTTACCCTCTTCCTCTGATTGCGAGTATGACTGAATCATTACGCGGGGCGCGGTTCTTCACAAAACTGGATCTCAGGAGCGCCTTATAACTTGGTGCGCATTAGGGAGGGGGATGAATGGAAGACAGCATTTAGTACCACCTCAGGTTATTATGAGTATCTTGTCATGCCATACGGGTTAATGAATGCTCCTTCAGTCTTCCAATCATTTGTGGACGAGATCTTCGGGACCTGCATGGGCAGGGAGTGGTAGTGGTACATTGACGACATATTAGTGTACTCTGCCACGTGCCGAGCATGTAGCCCTGGGACGCCGAGTGTTGGGTAGACTGTTGGAGCATGACTTGTATGTCAAGGCAGAGAAATGTCTGTTTTTCCAGGAGTCCATCTCCTTCTTGGGTCATCGGTTGTCCGGCGTCAGGGGTGAAGATGGAGATTGACCGTGTGTCAGCCGTGCGTAACTGGCAAACCCCAACCACTGTGAAAGAGGTGCAGCAGTTTTGGGTTTTGCCAATTACTACCGGAGGTTTATCCGGGGTTTTGGACAGGTAGCAGCTCCCCATTACTTCCTGCTGAAGGGGGGCCCGGTGCGTTGCAGTGGTATGCTGAAGCGGACAGGGCGTTTTGTAAACTGAAAGACCTGTTCACCTCGGCTCCGGTGCTGGCGCACCCGGACCCCGCTTTAGCATTCCAGGTAGAGGTGGACGCGTCAGAGGCCGGTATTGGGGCAGTACTGTCGCTAAGCTCCGTCCCTGCGCTTTTTATTCTAAGAAGCTCAGCCCGGCGGAGCGTAATTATGATGTAGGGGACAGGGAGCTGTTAGCCGTGGTTCAAGCCCTAAAGGTGTGGAGGCATTGGCTTGAGGGGGCTCAACACCCTTTTCTCATTCCGACCGACCATCGAAACCTGGAGTACATCTGGGCAGCTAGGGAGATTAAACCCTCGTCAGGCTAGGTGGAACATGTTCCTGACCCGGTTAGTTTTTAAGATCACGTACATCCCAGGGTCCCGGAGCGGTGAGGCAGACGCCCTGTTCCGGCGGTATGACACAGAGGAGAGGTCCATTGAGCCCACTCCCATACTGCCGGAGTCTTGTCTGGTGGCACCGGTGGTATGGGAGGTCGATGCGGAAATTGAGCGGGCGTTACGCACCGACCCTACTCCCCCAGAGTGTCCAGTGGGTCGGACGTACGTGCGCTCGAGGTCCGTGATCGGCTCATTTATTGGGCTCATACGTCACCCTCCTCTGGACATCCAGGTATTGGCCGGACAGTGCACTGCCTTAGTGTTAAATACTGGTGGCCAACATTGACTAAGGACGTGAGGGTTTATGTCTCCTCCTGCTCGGTGTGCGCTCAGTGTAAGGCGCCTAGACACCTGCCCAGGGGGAAGTTACAACCCCTGCCCGTTCCACCATGGCCGTGGCCTCACCTCTCGGTGGACTTTGTCACGGACCTTCCCCCTCCCAGGGGAATACCACTATTCTGGTCGTTGTTGGATCGGTTCTCTAAGGCCTGTCGTCTCATTCCTATGCCGGGTCTCCTACTGCCCTACAGACGCTGAGGCTTTGTTCATCCACGTCTTCCGGCACTCCGGGGTTCCCGAGATATAGTGTCTGATCGGGGTCCCCAGTTCACCTCTAGAGTCTGGAGGGCGTTCATGGGAACGCTTGGGGTCTCGGTTAGCCTACCTCGGGTTATCACCCGGAGAGTAATGGGCAGGTGGAGAGAGTAAACCAGGATGTGGGTAGGTTTCTGAGATCCTATTGCCAGGGCCGGCCGGAGGAGTGGTCGGGGTATATCCCCTGGGCAGAGATGGCTCAGAACTCTCTCCGCCACTCCTCTACTAACCTGACCCCTTTTCAGTGTGTGTTAGGTTATCAGCCGGTTCTGGCACCATGGCATCAAAGCCAGATCGAGGCTCCTGCGGTGGATGAGTGGTTTTGGCGCTCGGAGGAGACGTGGAACGCTGCCCATGTCCATCTGCAGCGGGCCATCCGCAGGCAGAAGGCGAGCGCCGACCTCCACCGCAGTGAGGGTCCAGTCTACACCCCTGGAGATCGAGTCTGGCTCTCGACTCGAAACCTGCCCCTTCGCCTGCCCTGCCGGAAGCTTGGCCGGCGGTTTGTGGGGCGATTTAAAGTCCTGAGGACTTGCAACTGCCCAATGACTATCATATTAACCCCTCATTCCATGTGTCTCTCCTCAGGCCGGTGGTAGCTGGTCCACTCCAGGAGAGTGAGATAAGGAGACCCCTCCGCCCCCCACTGGACATCGAGGGGGCTCCGGCGTACTCAGTACGGTCCATTGTGGATTCGAGACGCGTCGGATGGGGGTCTACAATATCTCGTGGAGTGGGAGGGATACGGTCCGGAGGAACGGTGCTGGGTGCCTCGGAGGGACATTTTAGATCCATCCCTCCTGACTGAGTTCCATCGTAGTCATCCTCGTGCCCCGCTCCACGTCCTCCTGGCCGTCCCCGAGGCCGGGGTCGGCGCACGGCTGGAGCCGCGTCAAGGGGAACTGTCACGAATTCCGCCGAGACTGCTCCTCCCTCCTTGTTCGGGCAGGCTTCGCCGTTCGTCGTCCCCGAGTACTAGCTGCTACCGTTTGATGTTCTCTATGTTTGTTTGGTTTTGTCTGTTTGGTGCACCTGTGTCTTATCCTGTCCTGATTATGTCACCTATAAGTTTCCTTTGGTTTTGTTTGTAGTTGTGTGTTGTTGTACGCCTGTCCGTTGGGGTTTTGGATTTTGCTATCTTGTTATTAAGTGTATTGACGCACTGTTTGCGCATCGCTTATGTTTAGTGTTTTACGCACTGTTTTGCGGATCGCTCGCCTCCGTTGTTTGAGGCCCTTTATTTTGTATTGTCATTTTCTGACAAGTAAAGTCTGTTTGGACTAAGCTTCTGTGTCCTGCGCCTGACTCCAACACCACATCCACCTCAAAATACTGACAATTGTAACACTCTGGCTCTATGGACGTTTATATTGAGCCAGGGTTGTTCATTTTCTTGTGTTTGGGTGTATTTCATTTGGTGGTGTTGGGGATGGGTGAGTTTCATTTTGTTTGTGTCATGTGGTGATTGGTCGATGACTCCCAATCGGAGGTAACGAGTGTCAGCTGTCGGCTCGTTATCTCTGATTGGGAGCCATATATATTCTGTGTGTTTTCTCCTTTGTTTTGTGGGTTATTGTTTCTTTGTTGCTGTTAGTCGTATTTCAGTTTAGAACTTCACGTATCGTCATTTGTTGTTTTCTTCGTGGTTGCTTTGGGTTAATAAAGTCATCATGTTCACTCGCAGCAGCTGCGCATTGGTCTCCTCCTTCAGACGATCGTGACAGAATAACCCACCATAAAGGAACCAAGCAGCGCGTCCCAGAACAAAGGGTCTGGACATGGAAGGAACTGGTGGAAGGTAAAGGGTCCTGGACTTGGGAGGAGATCCTGGATGTGGTATGGATCGCCGACCATGGAACGAGACGGTGGAGAGGCGACGGCGAGAGGAGCAACGGCATCAGCAGGGCCATCATCGTCGGAAGGACGAGAGGCAACCCAAGAAATTTTTGGGGGGCACATGGCTTGGGCGACGGAGCAGCAGGAGGCTGCCACAAGGCAGAGTCAGAGGGCTGCCAGGTTAAGGGGGCTGACGGAGGCAGAGAAGGGACGGATTCAGTGGGCTACCAGGTCAAGGGGGCAACTGGGTAAAGCAGGGAAGGAAAGTGTTGAGGCACGGCGTGAGGTACTGGGGTGTGTAACCAGTTCGGTCCGGCCCGTCTCCTAGTCCCGTGGTGCAGCCAGTAGTGTGTGTTCCCCGTGACGGTACGGCCTGTTCCGGTCCCTCGCACTAAGGATACGGTGCGCGGCCGCCAGCCCAGCCCGGCCTGTTCCTACCCTCGCACCAGGGATACGGTGCTCGCCAACTCGGCCCGGCCTGTTCCGGCCACTCGCACCAGGGATACGGTGCGCGTCGCCAGCCCAGCCCGGCCTGTTCCTACTCTCGCACCAGGGATACGGTGTGCTCGCCAACCCGGCCCGGCCTGTTCCGGCCACTCGTACCAGGATACGGTGCGCGTCGCCAGCCCAGCCCGGCCTGTTCCTACTCCACGCACCAGGGATACGGTGCGCCCGCCACAGCCCGGCCCGGCCTGTTCCGGCCACTCGCACCAGGGATACGGTGCGCGTCGCCAGCCCCGCCCGGCCTGTTCCTGCTCTCCCACTAGGCGTTATGGGAGTCCCCAGGGTCCAGCATGCCCTGTTCCGGCTCCCCGCACTAGGCGTTATGGGAGTCCCCAGGGTCCAGCATGCCCTGTTCCGGCTCCCCGCACTAGGGCGTTATGGGAGTCCCCAGGGTCCAGCATGCCCTGTTCCGGCTCCCCGCACTAGGCGTCATGTCGTTCCCAGGGTCCAGCAAGCCCTGTTGCTTCTCTCCGCACTAGCCCTGAGATGCGTGTCCTCAGCCCGGTACCTCCTGTTCCGGCACCACGCACCAGGCCTACGATGCGCCTCAGACGGCCAGAGTCTGCCGTCTGCCCAACGGGGGCCTGAACTGTCCGTCTGCCCAACGCCCGTCTGAACTGTCCATCTGCCCAACGCCGTCTGAACTGCCCGTCTGCCCAACGGGGCCTGAACTGTCCGTCTGCCCAACGCCCGCCTGAACTGCCCCGTCTGCCCAACGCCGTCAGAGCCTTCCGCCAGACAGGATCAGCCAGAGCCTTCTGCCAGACAGGATCAGCCAGAGCCTTCCGCCAGACAGGATCAGCCAGAGCCTTCTGCCAGACAGGATCAGCCAGAGCCTTCTGCCAGACAGGATCAGCCAGAGCCTTCTGCCAGACAGGATCAGCCAGAGCCTTCTGCCAGACAGGATCAGCCAGAGCCTTCTGCAGACAGGATCAGCCAGAGCCTTCCGCCAGCCAGGATCCGCCAGAGCCGTCCCAGCCAGGATCCGCCTGAGCCAGCCAGCCAGGATCTGCCCCTCAGTCCGGTGCTGCGCCTTTAGTCAGGTGCTGCCTTGGCCCGGTGCTGCCCCTTGGTCCGGGTGCTGCCCCTTAGTCCGGTGCTGCCACTTAGTCCGGTGCTGCCCCTTGTCCAGGTGGGGTTAGGTGGAGGGTGGTCATTGGGAGGAGGCTACCGAAGCAGGTTGTGACTGTGGTGGGGTGGGGGATCACGACCGGGGCCAGAGCCGCCACCATGGACAGACGCCCCACCCAGACCCTCCCCTAGTCCTGATGTTGGTGCGCCCGGAGTTCGCACCTTTAGGGGGTACTGTAACACTCTGGCTCTATGGACGTTTATATTGAGCCAGGGTTGTTCATTTTCTTGTGTTTGGGTGTATTTCATTTGGTGGTGTTGGGGATGGGGTGAGTTTCATTTGTTTGTGTCATGTGGTGATTGGTCGATGACTCCCAATCGGAGGTAACGAGTGTCAGCTGTCGGCTCGTTATCTCTGATTGGGAGCCATATATTTCTGTGTGTTTTCTCCCTTTGTTTTGTGGGTTATTGTTTCTTTGTTGCTGTTAGTCGTATTTCAGTTTAGAACTTCACGTATCGTCATTTGTTGTTTTCTTCGTGGTTGCTTTAAGTTAATAAAGTCATCATGTTCACTCGCAACGCTGCGCATTGGTCTCCTCCTT
>NW_025538140.1:0-22647 GCF_020615455.1 Coregonus clupeaformis | reverse complement strand
GTACGATCTTTGTTCTCATGTTTTTTTTATTTTATTTTTTTTATTTCACCTTTATTTAACCAGGTAAACCAGTTGAGAACAAGTTCATTTACAACTGCGACCTGGCCAAGATAAAGCATAGCAGAGCAAGGATAAAAACAACAACACAGAGTTACATATGGGGTAAAAAACAAAAACAAAAAATCAAAAAAAAATACAACAGAAATACAATTAATATACAGTGTGCAAATTTAGCAAGTTATGGAGGTAAGGCAATAAAAATAGGCTATAGTGCAAAAATAATTACAATTTAGTATTAACACTGGAATGATGTGCAAGAGAGGATGTGCAAATAGAGATACTGGGGTAAAGCAGATGAGCAAAATAAATAACAATATAGGGATGAGGTAGTTGGGCTGGCTAATTTCAGATGGGCTGTGTAAGGGTGCAGTGATCGGTAAGGTGCTCTGGACAACTGATGCCTAAAGTTAGTGAGGGAGATAAGCGTCTCCAGCTTCAGAGATTTTTGCAGTTTGTTCCAGTCATTGGCAGCAGAGAACTGGAAGGAATTGCGCACAAAGGAGGTGTTGGCTTTGGGGATGACCAGTGAAAGATATACCCGCTGGAGCGCAGACTACGGGTGGGTGTTGCCATGGTGACCAAATGAGCTAAGATAAGGCGGGGAGTTGCCTAGCAGTGATTTATAGATGGCCTGGAGCCAGTGGGTTTGGCGACGAATATGTAGCGAGGACCAAGCCAACAAGAGCGAAAGACAGGTCACAGTGGTGGGTATTATATGGGGCTTTGGAGACAAAACGATGGCACTGTGATAGACAACATCCAATTTGCTGAGTAGAGTGTTGAGGGCTATTTTGTAAATGACATCGCCGAAGTCAAGGATCGGTAGGATAGTCAGTTTTACAAGGGCATGTTTGGCAGCATGAGTGAAGGGGAGGCTTTGTTGCGAAATAGGAAACCGATTCCAGATTTAACCTTGGATTGGAGATTCTTAATGTGAGTCTGGAAGGAGAGTTTACAGATCTAACCAGACACCTAGATATTTGTAGCTGTCCACGTATTCTAGGGTCAGACCCGTTAGAGTAGTGATTCTAGTCGGAAGTGGGCGTGGTGCAAGCAGCGCTCGGCTGAAGAGACATGCATTTTGTTTTACTAGTGTTTAAGAGCAGTTGGAGGCTACTGAAGGAGTGTTGTATGGAATTGAAGCTCGCTTTGGAGGTTTGTTAACACAGTGTCCAATGAAGGGCCAGATGTATACAAAATGGTGTCGCTGCGTAGAGGTGGATCTGAGAGTCACCAGCAGCAAGAGCGACGCACATGAGATATACACAGAGAAAAGAGTTGGCCCAAGAATTGAACCCCTGTGGCACCCCCCATAGAGACTGCCATAGGTCCAGACAACAGGCCCTCCGATTTGACACATTGAACTATCTGAGAAGTAGTTGGTGAACCAGGCGGCAGTATAGAGAAACCAAGGCTATTTAGTCTGCCAATAAGAATGCGGTGGTTGGAACAGAGTGAAAGCCTTGGCCAGGTCAATGAAAACGGCTGACACAGTACTGTCTATTATCGATCGCGTTATAATATCATTTAGGACCTTGAGCGTGCTGAAGTGCACCCATGACCAGCTCGGAAACCGGATTGCATCAGCAGAGAAGGTACAGTGGGATTCGAAATGGTTGGTGATCTGTTTGAGTTGACTTGGCTTTCAAAAACTTTGGAAAGGCAGGGCAGGATGGATATGGGTCTGTAACAGTTTCGCAGGCAAACCGTAGTGTGGGCTTTTTGATGACGGTTTTGGGAGCAGTGGCTTCTTCCATGCTGAGCGGCCTTTCAGGTTATGGTCGATATAGGACCTGCTTTTACTGTGTATATAGATACTTTTATACCTGTTTCCTCAGTCATCTTCACAAGGTCCTTATGCTGTTGTTCTGGGATTGATTTGCACCCGTTCGCACTAAAGCACGTCTCATCTCTAGGAGACAGAACACGCCTCCTTCCTTAGCGTGTATGGGATGGCTGCGTGGTCCCAGGGTGTTTATACTTTGGCGTACTATTGTTTGTACAGATGAACGTGGTACCTTCAGGCATTTGGAAATTGCTCCCAAGGATGAACCAGACTTGTGGAGGTCTACCATTTTTTTCTGAGGTCTTGGCTGATTTCTTTTGATTTTTCCCATGATGTCAAGCAAAGAGGCACTGAATTTGAAGGTAGGCCTTGAAATGCATCCACCGCCACACGTCTCGAATTGACTCCAAATGATATCAATTAGCCTATCGGAAGCTTCTAAAGCCATGACATCATTTTCTGGAATTTTCCTGCTGTTTAAAGGTACAGTCAACTTAGTGTATGTAAACTTCTGACCCACTGGAATTGTGATACAGTGAATTATAAGTGAAATAATCTGTCTGTAAACAATTGTTGGAAAAAGTACTTGTCATGCACAAAGTAGATGTCCTAACCGACTTGCCAAAACTATAGTTTGTTAACAAGAAATGTGTGGAGTGGTTGAAAAACGAGTTTTAATGACTCCAACCTAAGTGTATGTAAACTTCCGACTTCAAGCATGTGGTTGCCACTAGAGCCGTATAGGACAGCTGTAGTTAGGATATGGACAGACTATATCCCATGTGAGAGAACAGATCATTAGCTTAGTCTCTGTGGATTAATTGTGTGTGTGTGTGTGTGAGAAACAGCACAATGCAGATTGGTGTTTAATAGACCTGCACATCTAGTAGAAACGTTAATTTTATTTCAAGTTCTCTGACCAACCGCACAGAAAAGTCATTTTCCATTTTCCGATTTCCAGGCTCTCATTTCTCTCTCCCAGGTTGGAACAACAACTAATTTCTAGGGGGAAACGAGAGCTGTTGGGATTTAGCCTGGTCCCAGATCTGTTTGGGCTGTCTTGCCAAAATACCATGGATGTTGGCTATAAAGTATTAGGCCTAATAACAGATCTGGGACCAGGCTATTAGGATTGTTTTTCCCAACACGAAACCAAACCACAGACTGGAAGACTGGAGACCTTATTTGAATAAATGGTATCGTTTTTTTTTTTATTCTCCAGATGCCAGTCCCTATTCCCTGTACACTGAGTGTACAAAACATTAAGAACACCTGCTCTTTCCATGACATAGACTGACCAGGTGAATCCAGGTGAAAGCTATGATCCCTTATTGATGTCACTTGTTAAATCCACTTCAAATCAGTGTAGATGAAGGGGAGGGAGACAGGTTAAAAGAAGGATTTTAAGCCTTGAGACAATTGGAGACATGGATTGTGTATGTGTGCCATTCAGAAGGTGAATGGGCAAAACAAAATATTTAAGTGCCTTTGAACGGGGTATGGTAGTAGGTGCCAGGCGTTCCGGTTTGTGTTAAGAATTGCAACACTAAAGTTTCCGGTTTGTATCAAGAATGGTCCACCACCCAAAGGATATCCAGCCAACATAACAAAACTGCTGGAAGCATCTGGGAGTCAACATGAGCCAGCGGAACGCTTTCGACACCTTGTAGAGTCCATGTCCCGACAAATTGAGAGGCTGTTCCTGATGTTTGGTATATTAGGAAGGTGTTACATTTTTACATTTACATTTGAGTCATTTAGCAGACCCTCTTATCCAGAGCGACTTACAGTTAGTGAGTGCATAAATTTTTCATACTGGCCCCCCGTGGGAATCGAACCCACAACCCTGCAAGCGCCATGCTCTACCAACTGAGCTACAGGAGGCCTTGTTCGGGTATACTAGGGATTGTTTGGTATACAGTGGCTTGCGAAAGTATTCACCCCTCTTGGCATTTTTCCTATTTTGTTGCCTTACAACCTGGAATTAAAATTGATTTTGGGGGGGGGGTTGTATCATTTGATTTACACAACATGCCTACCACCTTGAAGATGCAAAATATTTGTTTTTGTGAAACAAACAAGAAATAAGACAAAAAAACTGAACTTGAGCGTGCATAACTACTCACCCTTCCAAAGTCAATACTTTGTAGAGCCACCTTTTTGCAGCAATTAAAGCTGCAAGTCTCTTGGGGTATGTCTCTATAAACTTGGCACATCTAGCCACTGGGATTTTTGCCCATTCTTCAAGGCAAAACTGCTCCAGCTCCTTCAAGTTGGATGGGTTCCGCTGGTGTACAGCAATCTTTAAGTCATACCACAGATTCTCAATTGGATTGAGGTCTGGGCTTTGACTAGGCCATCCAAGACATATAAATGTGCCCCTTTAAACCACTCGAGTGTTGCTTTAGCAGTATGCTTAGGGTCATTGTCCTGCTGGAAGGTGAACCTCCGTCCCAGTCTCAAATCTCTGGAAGACTGAAACGGGTTTCCCTCAAGAATTTTGCTGTATTTAGCGCCATCCATCATTCCTTCAATTCTGACCAGTTTCCCAGTCCCTGCCGATGGAAAAACATCCCCACAGCATGATGCTGCCACCACCATGCTTCACTGTGGGGATGGTGTTCTCGGGGTGATGAGAGGTGTTGGGTTTGCGCCAGACATAGCGTTTTCCTTGATGGCCAAAAAGCTTAATTTTCTGGTCTCATCTGACCAGAGTACCTTCTTCCATATGTTTGGGGAGTCTCCCACATGCCTTTTGGCGAACACCAAACATGTTTGCTTATTTTCTTCTTTAAGCAATGGCTTTTTTTCCGGCCACTCTTCCAGAAAGCCCAGCTCTGTGGCGTGTACGGCTTAAAGTGATCCTATGGACAGATACTCCAATCTCCTCTGTGGAGCTTTTCAGCTCCTTCAGGGTTATCTTTAGTCTCTTTGTTGCCTCTCTGATTAATGCCCTCCTTGCCTGGTCCATGAGTTTTGGTGGGTGGCCCTCTCTTGGCAGGTTTGTTGTGGTGCCATATTCTTTCAATTTTTTATAATGGATTTAATGGTGCTCTGTGGGATGTTCAAAGTTTCAGATATTTTTTTTTATAACCCAACTCTGATCTGTACTTCTCCAGAACTTTGTCCCTGACCTGTTTAGAGAACTCCTTGGTCTTGCTTAGTGGTGTTGCAGACTCTGGGGCCTTTCAGAACAGGTGTGTGTGTATATGTATGTATATGTGTGTATATATATGTATATATAATATATATACTGCTCAAAAAAATTAAGGGAACACTAAAATAACACATCCTAGATCTGAATGAATGAAATAATCTTATTAAATACTTTTTTCTTTACATTGTTCAATGTGCTGACAACAAAATCACACAAAAATTATCAATGGAAATCAAATGTATCAACCCATGGAGGTCTGGATTTGGAGTCACCCTCAAAATTAAAGTGGAAAACCACACACAGGCTGATCCAACTTTGATGTAATGTCCTAAAAAACAAGTCAAAATCAGGCTCAGTAGTGTGTGTGGCCTCCACGTGCCTGTATGACCTCCCCTACAACGCCTGGGCATGCTCCTGATGAGGTGGCGGATGGTCTCCTGAGGGATCTCCTCCCAGACTTGGACTAAAGCATCCGCCAACTCCTGGACAGTCTGTGGTGCAACGTGGCTTTGGTGGATGGAGCGAGACATGATGTCCCAGATGTGCTCAATTGGATTCAGGTCGGGGGAACGGGCGGGCCAGTCCATAGCATCAATGCCTTTCTCTTGCAGGAACTGCTGACACACTCCAGCCACATGAGGTCTAGCATTGTCTTGCATTAGGGAGGAACCCAGGGCCAACCGCACCAGCATATGGTCTCTCAGGGTCTGAGGATCTCATCTCGGTACCTAATGGCAGTCAGGCTACCTCTGGCGAGCACATGGAGGGCTGTGCGGCCCCCCCAAAGAAATGCCACCCCACACCATGACTGACCCACCGCCAAACCGGTCATGCTGGAGGATGTTGCAGGCAGCAGAACCTTCTCCATGGCGTTTCCAGACTCTGTCACGTCTGTCATGTGCTCAGTGTGAACCTGCTTTCATCTGTGAAGAGCACAGGGCGCCAGTGGCGAATTTGCCAATCTTGGTGTTCTCTGGCAAATGCCAAACGTCCTGCACGGTGTTGGGCTGTAAGCACAACCCCCACCTGTGGACGTCGGGCCCTCATACCACCCTCATGGAGTCTGTTTCTGACCGTTTGAGCAGACACATGCACATTTGTGGCCTGCTGGAGGTCATTTTGCAGGGGCTCTGGCAGTGCTCCTCCTGCTCCTCCTTGCACAAAGGCGGAGGTAGCAGTCCTGCTGCTGGGTTGTTGCCCTCCCACGGCCTCCTCCACGTCTCCTGATGTACTGGCCTGTCTCCTGGTAGCGCGCTCCATGCTCTGGACACTACGCTGACAGGCACAGCAAACCTTCTTGCCACAGCTCGCATTGATGTGCCATCCTGGATGAGCTGCACTACCTGAGCCACTTGTGTGTGTTGTAGACTCGTCTCATGCTACCACTAGAGTGAAAGCACCGGCAGCATTCAAAAGTGACCAAAACATCAGCCAGGAAGCATAGGAACTGAGAAGTGGTCTGTGGTCACCACCTGCAAAACCAGTCCTTTATTGGGGGTGTCTTGCTAATTGCCTAAATTTCCACCTGTTGTCTATTCCATTTGCACAACAGCATGTGAAATGTATTGTCAATCAGTGTTGCTTCCTAAGTGGACAGTTTGATTTCACAGAAGTGTGATTGACTTGGAGTTACATTGTGTTGTTTAAGTGTTCCCTTTATTTTTTTTGAGCAGTGTGTGTGTGTATATATATATATATATATATATATATATATATATATATATATATATATATATATATATATATATATATATATATATATATATATATATATATATATATGCTGAGATCATGTGACACTTAGATTGCACACAGGTGGGACTTTATTTAACTAATTATGTGACTTCTGAAGGTAATTGGTTGCATCAGATCGCACCACTTTTCCGTTATTTTTTTGTGGTATTTTTTTTAAACAAGTTGTTTTTCATTTCACTTTACCAATTTGGACTATTTTGTACGTATGTCCATTACATGAAATCCAAATAAAAATCAATTTAAATTACAGGTTGTAATGCAACAAAATAGGACAAACGCCAAGGGGGATGAGTACTTTTGCAAGGCACTGTATTAGGAAGGTGTTCCTAATGTTTCGTATACTCAGTGTATAGTGCACTACTTTTGACCAGAGCCCAATTGGCCCTGGTCAAAAGTAGTGCACTAAATAAGGAAAAGGGTGCCATTTGGGACATAGACTAGTTTCTAGTGAAAATCGTCATGCCAGTACTTGACCACATAACTTCCTCCTTTCCAAACTGCTGCTAACTCAGGCTGAGGTTAGTCTACAGTCGTGTTCAAAAGTTTTGAGAATGACACATACTAATTTTCACAAAGTCTGCTGCCTCAGTTTTGATGATGGCTATTTGCATATACTCCAGAATGTCATGAAGAGTGATCAGATGAAGTGCAATTAATTGCAACGTCCCTCTTTGCCATGAAAATGAGCTTAATCCCCCCAAAACAGTCCTATGCTAGTCTACATATGAGAAGTCCTATGCTAGTCTACATGTGAGAAGTCCTATGCTAGTCTACATGTGAGAAGTCCTATGCTAGTCTACATGTGAGAAGTCCTATGCTAGTCTACATGTGAGAAGTCCTATGCTAGTCTACATGTGAGAAGTCCTATGCTAGTCTACATGTGAGAAGTCCTATGCTAGTCTACATGTGAGAAGTCCTATGCTAGTCTACATGTGAGAAGTCCTATGCTAGTCTACATGTGAGAAGTCCTATGCTAGTCTACATGTGAGAAGTCCTATGCTAGTCTACATGTGAGAAGTCCTAGGCTAGCCTACAATTATGAGTGGTAACTGTTGTGTCACACATACGTTTCTGGCTGTGAACAGTCAGAGTATTTGGCACACGGTAGTGGAAGGTGGAGACAGTCCGTCAGAGAGGCTGAGGGTGGCGAGACCGTCTGCTGGCAGGAAGACAAACAAGAAGACGTATTGTAGAGCACATCACTTTACATGGGGTTCAAGGGAGGAATGGCGTCTGCTGGAAACGCTCGTCATTCAACCTATTGGAATGATGGCGCCGGAGAAGATGGCTGCCATTTTACAGCCCTCTAACCAATTGCACTATTATGTGTGTTTTTTCGTGTTATTTGTAATTTATTCTGTACATAATGTTTCTGCCATCGTCTCTTATAACCAAAAAAGAGCTTCTGGATATCAGGACAGCGATTACTCCCTCGTATTGACGAAGATCTTTTCTTCAATGAGGCGGCCGCGAAGGATATCCTACAGACACCCGACAAGGCCCAAATCCCCGTCATATATATCGAAGGATATCCTACAGACACCCGACAAGGCCCAAATCCCCGTCATCAGATATCGTGGACGTAGCTCGGGGTGCCTCGTAAGGATCCGACGGCGAGCGAGTAAACTGCCTCTTCCATCAATCCTATTAGCCAATGTTCAATCATTGGAAAATAAATTAGATGATCTACGATTACGCTTATCCTACCAACGGGACATTCAGAACTGTAATATCTTATGTTTCACCGAGTCTTGGCTGAACGACGACATGGACAACATACAGCTAGCGGGCTATACGCTACATAGGCAGGATAGAACGGCTGACTCCGGTAAGACAAGGGGTGGCGGTCTATGTATATTTGTAAACAACAGCTGGTGCACAAAATCAAATACTAAGGAAGTCTCGAGGTTTTGCTCGCCTGAGGTAGAGTATCTTATGATAAGCTGTAGACCACACTATTTACCAAGAGAGTTTTCATCTATATTTTTCAAAGCTGTCTATTTACCACCACAAACCACTGCTGACATTAAGATTGGCCTTATACATCTCATTCAGTGCATAAGTAAACAGGAAAACGCTCATTCAAAGGCAGCGCTCCTAGTGACCGGGGACTTTAATGCAGGGAAACTTAAATCCGTTCTACCTAATTTCTACCAGCATGTTAAATGTGCAACCAGAGGAAAAAAAACTCTAGACTACCTTTACTCCACACACAGAGACGCGTACAAAGCTCTCCCTCGCCCTCCATTTGGAAAATCTGACCATAACTCTATCCTCCTGATTCCTGCTTATAAGCAAAAACTAAAGCAGGAAGCACCAGTGACTCGGTTAATAAAAATGTGGTCAGATGACGCAGATGCTAAGCTACAGGACTGTTTTGCTATCACAGACTGGGATATGTTCCGGGATTCTTCCGATGGCATTGAGGAGTGCACCACATCAGTCACTGGCTTCATCAATAAGTGCATCGATGACGTCGTGCCCACAGTGACCATACGGACATATCCCAACCAGAAGCCATGGATTACAGGCAACATCCGCACTGACCTAAAGGGTAGAGCTGCCGCTTTCAAGGAGCGGGACTCTAACCCGGACGCTATAAGAAATCCCGCTATGCCCTCCGACGCAACCATCAAACAGGCAAAGAGTCAATACAGGACTAAGATTGAATCGTACTACACCGGCTCGACGCTCGTCGGATGTGGCAGGGCTTGAAAACTATTACAGACTACAAAGGGAAGCACAGCCGCGAGCTGCCCAGTGACACAAGCCTACCAGACGAGCTAAACCATTTCTATGCTTGCTTCGAGGCAAGCAACACTGAAGCATGCATGAGAGCACCAGCTCTTCCGGATGACTATGTGATCACGCTCTCCGTAGCCGATGTGAGTAAGACTTTTAAGCAGGTCAACATTCACAAGGCCGCAGGGCCAGACGGATTACCAGGATGTGTACTCCGAGCATGTGCTGACCAGCTGGCAAGTGTCTTCACTGACATTTTCAACATGTCCCTTACTGAGTCTGTAATACCAACATGTTTCAAGCAGACCACCATATTCCCCGTGCCCAAGGACACTAAGATAACCTGCCTAAATGACTACTGACCCATAGCACTGACGTCTGTAGCCATGAAGTGCTTTGAAAGGCTGGTCATGGCTCACATCAACACCATTATCCCAGAAACCCTAGACCCACTCCAATTTGCATACCGCCCAACAGATCCACAGATGATGCAATCTCTATTGCACTCCACACTGCCCTTTCCCCACCTGGACAAGAGGAACACCTACGTGAGAATGCTATTCATTGACTACAGCTCAGCGTTCAACACCATAGTGCCCTCACAGCTCATCACTAAGCTAAGGATCCTGGGACTAAACACCTCCCTCTGCAACTGGATTCTGGACTTCCTGACGAGCCGCCCCCAGGTGGTAAGGGTAGGTAACAACACATCTGCCACGCTGATCCTCAACATGGGGGCCCCTCAGGAGTGCGTGCTCAGTCCCCTCCTGTACTCCCTGTTCACCCATGACAACTCCAACACCATCATTACGTTTGCCGACAACACAACAGTGGTAGGCCTGATCACCGACAACGATGAAACAGCCTATAGGGAGGAGGTCAGAGACCTGGCCATGTGGTGCCAGGATAACAACCTCTTTCTCAATGTGACCAAGACAAAGGAGATGATTGTGGACTACAGGGAAAAAAAGAGGACTGCGCACGCCCCCATTCTCATTGATGGGGCTGTAGTGGAACAGGTTGATTGAGAGCTTCAGTCGTGAAGAGGGCACGACAAAGCCTATTCCCCCTCAAGAGACCGAAAAGATTTGTCATGGGTCCTCAGATCCTCAAAAAGTTATACAGCTGCGCCATCGAGAGCATCCTGAATGGTTGCATCACCGCCTGGTATGGCAACTGCTTGACCTCAGACCGAGGCACCACAGAGGGTAGTGCGTACGGCCCAGTACATCACTGGGGCCAAGCTTCCTGCCATCCAGGACCTCTATACCAGGCGGTGTCAGAGGAAGGCCCTCAAAATTGTCAAAGACTCCAGCCACCCTAGTCATAGACTGTTCTCTCTGCTACCGCACGCAAGCGGTACCGAGCGCTAAGTCTAGGTCCAAAAGGCTTCTCAACAGCTTCTACCCCCAATCCATAATACTCCTGAACAGCTAATCATGGCTACCCGGACTATTTGCAACCCCACCCCATCTTTTTACGCGATGCTGCTACTCTGTTAATGATTTATGCATAGTCACTTTAACTCTACCCACTGTACATATTGCCTCAACTACCTCATCTAGCGGTGCCCGCACATTGACTCTCACCGTACTCCCCTGTATATAGCCTCCCTACTGTTATTTTATTTTACTTCTGCTCTTTTTTCTCAACACTTTTTTTTGTTGTTTTATTTTACTTTTTTATTAAGAAATAAATGCATTGTTGGTTAAGGGCTGTAAGTAAGCATTTCACGGAAATGTCTACACCTGTTGTATTCGGCCCATGTGGCAAATAAAATGTGATTTGATTTATAGAATGTTGTTTTACATCATAGTTATAGTTTATTTTTATTGTTTATAGATTTTGCTTTTCAATGAAAGAAGACAGCAGCTGATTTACCCATCGACTGTATAGGGTCAACCATGAATAGTTTCGCAAAACCTTTTGTTTTGTGGTCGACCGCTAGCTAGATCCAAATAATTCAGGTAGCTGACATTACGCAAAACCACCGGGACCATATAAAAAATATATATATATTGTATGTGTTACTGTAATTCAGAGTTTAGCTGCCATAGTACACATGAAACGAAATAAACCATCATCATCATCATTGAATCTTGGAGTGCTCTTTGCCATCTCCGCTCGAGACCAGTTGGGGGTCGCGTGAGTCCTTTGTGACTCACTGGACATAGCTAGTGTAGCTAACTGTGACTGTTAGCTAGCTAGCAATGTTAACCGGGTGCTTTCTTGCCTAGTGCTAGCTAGACTACCAATGTTTTTTACAAACAAAAACACTAGCTAGCTCAATTAAATACCTAAAATCACATAGCTAGACCCTAAACGTATTGACTCTGCTCTAACAGTTAGCTAAGACAGCTAGCTAACATTAACGTTAACTGAGAAACTTTGACAACAACCATGACCAGTCCAGAAATTAAGCTAGCTACAATGTCACAAATTAATTAGCCACTGCAACAAAATACATTACTACAAATACAATAGCTACAATGACCTATTTTGAACTTTTTGGTATCTTTTCCGGCTGGCCCCCACTGTTAACCGACTGACTGACTCTCACAACGACCGTTGGAAAGTCAGGCGCCGAGGCAGGCTTGAGCTGCAAGGCTGACAGCTCGAGCAGCGGAGGCAACCGCTGCATTTTTGGTTCCTTTAGAGGTAATGCTAGCTCCCTATTAAGGATACTTCAGCAATAATTGATGTTGGCAATTGACAATACATGTATGCTGCTATTCGCTATGTTGAAAATTACAATCACAAATTTGTAAAACAGACAGGAAATAGTAGCCTATTGCTGACTTGGTGATGTGCGGTCTCAATCTTGAATTAAACGTAGTCTAAGTTCCGGTTCAGGAACAATTTGGCATACAACCTTGGGTTATGACGAAAAAACACTATGGCAAAGTTCAGCAGTTGGTGATACAATTCATAACTTAAAACGGTTTGCATACGTGGTTTTATTTTCTTCTGTCTTCTCAGAATGTGCAGGCATAGCTACTGTCAAAAGTTCCATGCAGGAAAATATTAGATGTCTCACAAATGAGGTGTGCAAAAAAAATACATGTGACATTAAGCAGACGCTTTTATCCAAAGCGACAGTATGCATGCATTCATTTTCCGTTCGTGGCCCCGGGAATCGAACCCACAATCATGACGTTTCGAGCGCCATGATTTTTCCCATTGACTGTCAGGGTCGTTATTTATTTTGCTACGTTAATAGGCTATAGAATACATTTATAACAGTTTAATAGGCTATATACTACATTTATAACAGTTTAATAGGCTATATACTACATTATAACAGTTTAATAGGCTATATACTACATTTATAACAGTTTAATAGGCTATATACTACATTTAACAGTTTAATAGGCTATATACTACATTTATAACAGTTTAATAGGCTATAGGCTACATTTATAACAGTTTAATAGGCTATAGACTACATTTATAACAGTTTAATAGGCTATAGAATACATTTATAACAGTTTAATAGGCTATAGACTACATTTATAACAGTTTAATAGGCTATAGAATACATTTATAACAGTTTAATAGGCTATAGAATACATTTATAACAGTTTAATAGGCTATAGAATACATTTATAACAGTTTAATAGGCTATAGACTACATTTATAACAGTTTAATAGGCTATAGAATACATTTATAACAGTTTAATAGGCTATAGACTACACTTATAACAGTTTAATAGGCTATAGACTACATTTATAACAGTTTAATAGGCTATAGAATACATTTATAACAGTTGAATAGGCTATAGACTACATTTATAACAGTTTAATAGGCTATAGAATACATTTATAACAGTTTAATAGGCTATAGACTACATTTATAACAGTAATAGGCTATATACTACATTTATAACAGTTTAATAGGCTATAGACTACATTTATAACAGTTTAATAGGCTATAGACTACATTTATAACAGTTTAATAGGCTATAGACTACATTTATAACAGTTTAATAGGCTATAGACTACATTTATAACAGTTTAATAGGCTATAGACTACATTTATAACAGTTTAATAGGCTATAGACTACATTTATAACAGTTTAATAGGCTATAGACTACATTTATAACAGTTTAATAGGCTATAGAATACATTTATAACAGTTGAATAGGCTATAGACTACATTTATAACAGTTTAATAGGCTATAGAATACATTTATAACAGTTTAATAGGCTATAGACTACATTTATAACAGTAATAGGCTATATACTACATTTATAACAGTTTAATAGGCTATAGACTACATTTATAACAGTTTAATAGGCTATAGACTACATTTATAACAGTAATAGGCTATAGACTACATTTATAACAGTTTAATAGGCTATAGAATACATTTGTGACAGTTTAATAGGCTATAGAATACATTTATAACAGCTTAATAGGCTATAGAATACATTTATAACAGTTTAATAGGCTATAGACTACATTTATAACAGTTTAATAGGCTATAGAATACATTTATAACAGTTTAATAGGCTATAGACTACATTTATAACAGTTTAATAGGCTATAGAATACATTTATAACAGTTTAATAGGCTATAGACTACATTTATAACCGTTTAATAAGCTATAGACTACATTTATAACAGTTTAATAGGCTATAGACTACACACTCCTCCCCTGACTCTCACTCTGCTTTCAAATCAAGAAGCCAAGTCACTTCCGCATTGTCTCCGTGCTGCTGTGCTGTTTGCTGCTACTTGGCTACCTGCCAAACTATTCACGTTTTACTTTTAATAAACGTTTAATCAATCTCTGTGTTCAACAAATTTACAACTTTTTTAGTTTTTGTCCTCACTCATCTTTTTTTCGTTAAACTTTTTCACCCCGGACGCTTTATCCCGATACAGAAGAGTCATTTTCCTGTGTTATTGCCGCCAACTTTACTTTATTTTCCTTTTTTCCATCGCAACTTTTTTCCCTCATTCAACTTTTTTTCAACTCCGACGCTTTATCTGGACATGGTTCGCCAACATCTTCAACAGCCGAAGCTAAGTAGTAACATTAACATGATGTCTTCTAAATGCAGTCGCTGTACTCATAATATACAGGAGAACGATCGCTTACGAAGCGAGAATAGCTGTGCTACAAGCCCAGCTTCAGACGCAATCGCTAAGGCAAGGGTAATTTCAGTGTAGGAAAGGAAGAAACAGCGCCTGTGCCACCAGTAAGTACAGATAGTAACGCTAGTATAAATCCCCCGCACAGTCCCCGCAGCCGGACAACTTTCTCATGGCTTCTGGAGGGAAATACTGCTGGAATGCTCAACCGGTGTCGCTCATTCAGCCGACAGAAACTTTCAACCGGTTTTCCCGCAGTATGGAGCGAGTCGGAGTCTGAGTCTGAGTCTTCTCTTGTCTCTACTCCTCCTGCTACGGGGTCTGGAGACGCCGAAGGCTCCCACCATTAGCTCTGACAACTTGAAAACCCTAGTCATTGGCACTCCATTACCCGCAGTATTAGACTTAAAACGAATCACCCAGCGATCATACACTGTTTACCAGGGGGCAGGGCTACCGACGTTAAGGCTAATCTAAAGATGGTGCTGGCTAAAGCTAAAACTGGCGAGTGTAGAGAGAATAGAGATATTGTTATCCACGCCGGCACCAACGATGTTAGGATGAAACAGTCAGAGGTCACCAAGTGCAACATAGCTTCAGCGTGTAAATTAGCTAGAAAGATGTGTCGGGCATCGAGTAATTGTCTCTGGCCCCTCCCAGTTAGGGGGAGGACTTACCCCCACAGCAGAGTCTCAGCACTAACCGCTGGTTGAAAACTGTTTTCTGCACTCCCAAAAGATAGAATTTGTAGATAATTGGCCCTCTTTCTGGGACTCACCCACAAACAGGATCAAGCCTGACCTGCTGATGAGGGACGGACTCCATCCTAGCTGGAGGGGTGCTCTCATCTTACTACCAACACAGATAGGGCTCCAACTCCTCTAGCCCCACAGTGAAATAGGGTGCAGGCCAGGCAGCAGGCTGTTAGCCAACCTGCCAAGCTTAGTGGAGTCTGCCAATAAAGGCACAGTCAGTGTAGTCAGCTCAGCCATACCCATTGAGACTGTGTCTGTGCCCCGACCTAGTTGGGCAAAACTAAACATGGCGGTGTTCACCTTAGCAATCTTATTAGGATAAAGACCTCCTCCATTCCTGCCATTATTGAAAGAGATCGTGATACCTCACATCTCAAAATAGGGTTACTTAATGTTAGATCCCTCACTTCAAAGGCAGTCATAGTCAATTAACTAATCACTGATCATAATCTTGATGTGATTGGCCTGACTGGAAACATGGCTTAAGCCTCGATGAATTTGCTGTGTTAAATGAGGCCTCACCTCCGGTTACACTAGTGACCATATTCCCCGCGGCATCCCGCAAAGCGGAGGTGTTGCTAACATTTACGATAGCAAATTTCAACTTACAAAAAAAATATGGCGTTCCTGTTTTGAGCTTCTAGTCATGAAATCTATGCAGCCTACTCAATCACTTTTTATAGCTACTGTTTACAGGCCTCCTGGGCCATATACAGCCTTCCTCTCTGAGTTTCCTGAATTCTATCAGACCTTGTAGTCATAGTGTAGATCATATTCTAATTTTTGGTGATTTTAATATTCACATGGAGAAGTCCACAGACCCACTCCAAAAAGTCTTTCGGAGCCATCATCGACTCAGTGGCTTTTGTCGAACATGCCCTGGACCTACTCACTGCCACAGTCATACTTGGACCTAGTTTTGTCCCATGGAATAAATGTTGTAGATCTTAATGTTTTTCCACAAAATCCTGGACTATCGGACCACCATTTTATTACGTTTGCAATCGCAACAAATAATCTGCTCAGACCCCAACCAAGGAGCATCAAAAGTCGTGGCTATAAATTCCAGACAACACAAAAATTCTTGATGCCCTTCCAGACTCCTTCTCCTACCCAAGGACGCCAGAGGACAAAAATCAGTTAACCACTAACTGAGGAACTCAATTTAACCTTGCGCAATACCCTAGATGCAGCTGCACCCCCTAAAAACGAAAAACATTTGTCATAAGAAACTAGCTCCCTGGTATACAGAAAATACCCGAAGCTTGAAGCAAGCTTCCAGGAAATTGGAACGAAAATGGCGCCACACCAAACTGGAATCTTCCGACTAGCTTGGAAAGACAGTACCGTGCAGCACCGAAGAGCCCTCACTGCTGCTCGATCATCCTACTTTTCCAACTTAATCGAGGAAAATAAGAACAATCCAAAAATTTCTTTGATACTGTTGCAAAGCTAACTAAAAAGCAGCATTCCCCAAGAGAGGATGGCTTTCACTTCAGCAGTAATAAATTCATGAACTTCTTTGAGGAAAAGATCATGACCATTAGAAAGCAAATTCACTCCTCTTTGAATCTGCGTATTCCTCCAGGGCTTAGGGGCTGTCCTGGATCTGCGCAGATTTGCGAGGGCCTGGGATCGGAGAACACTTAAGTGTTTTAGTACTATATCTCTTGACACAATGATGAAAATAATCATGGCCTCTAAACCCAGCTGCATACTGGATCCTATTCCTACTAAACTGCTGAAGGAGCTGCTTCCTGTGCTTGGCCCTCCTATGTTGAACATAATAAACAGCTCTCTATCCACCGGATGTGTGACCAAACTCACTAAAAGTGGCAGTGATAAAGCCTCTTTGAAAAAGCCAAACCTTGACCCGCCGAAAAATATAAAAAACTATCGCCCTATATCGAATCCCATTCCTCTCAAAAAATTTTAGAAAAGCTGCTGCGCAGCAACTCACTGTCTTTCTGAAGACAAACAATGTATACGAAATGCTTCAGTCTGGTTTTAGACCCCATCATAGCACTGAGACTGCACTTGTGAAGGTGGTAAATGACCTTATTAATGGCGCCAGACCGAGGCTCTGCAGCTGTCCTCGTGCTACTAGACCTTAGTGCTGCCTTTGACACTATCGATCACCACATTCTTTTGGAGAGACTGGAAACCCAAATTGGTCACACGGACAAGTTCTGGCCTGGTTTAGATCTTTTACCTGTCGGAAAGATATCAGTTTGTCTCTGTGAATGGTCTGTCCTCCGACAAATCAACTGTACATTTCGGTGTTACCTCAAGGTTCCGTTTTAGGACCACTATTGTTTTCACTATATATTTTACCTCTTGGGGATGTTATTCGAAAACATAATGTTAACTTTCACTGCTATGCGGATGACACACAGCTGTACATTTCAATGAAACATGGTGAAGCCCCAAAATTGCCCCTCGCTAGAAGCCTGTGTTTCAGACATAAGGAAGTGGATGGCTGAAAAACTTTCTACTTTTAAACTCGGACAAAACAGAGATGCTTGTTCTAGGTCCCAAGAAACAAAGAGATCTTCTGTTAAATCTGACAATTCATCTTGATGGTTGTAAAGTCGTCTCAAATAAAACTGTGAAGGACTCCGCAGCGTACTTTGACCCTGATCTCTTTTGACGAACATATCAAGACTGTTTCAAGGACAGCTTTTTTTCCATCTACGTAACATTGCAAAAATCAGAAATTTTCTGTCCAAAAATGATGCAGAAAAATTAATCCATGCATTTGTTACTTCTAGGTTAGACTACTGTAATGCTCTCACTTTTCCGCTACCCGGATAAAGCACTAAATAAACTTCAGTTAGTGCTAAATACGGCTGCTAGAATCCTGACTAGAACCAAGAAATTTGATCGTATTACTCCAGTGCTACTTCCCACACTGGTTCCTGTTAAGGCAAGGGCTGATTTCAAGGTTTTACTGTTAACCTATAAAGCGTTAACATGGGCTTGCTCCTACCTATCTTTCCGAGCTGGTCCTGCCGCACATACCAATACGCACGCCACGGTCACAAGACGCAGGCCTCCTAATTGTCCCTAGAATTTCTAAGCAAACAGCGGGAGGCAGGGCTTTCTCCTATAGATCTCCATTTTTATGGAACAGTTTGCCTACCCATGCGAGAGACGCAGACTCGGTCTCAACCTTTAAGTCTTTACTGAAGACTTATCTCTTCAGTAGGTCATATGATTGAGTGTAGTTGGCCCAGGAGTGTGAAGGTGAACGAAGGCTCTGGAGCAACGAACAGCCCTTGCTGTCTCTGCCAGGCCGGTTCCCTCTCTCCACTGGGGTTCTCTGCCTCTAACCCTGTTACAGGGGGCTGAGTCACTGGCTTGCTGGTGCTCTTTCATGCCGCCCAGGGGGGTGCACCACGTGAGTGGGTTGAGTTACTGACGTGATCTTCCTGTCTGGGCTGGCGCCCCTGGTTTGTGCTGTGGTGGAGACCTCTGTGGGCTATACTCGGCCTTGTCTCAGGATTGTAGGTTGGTGGTTGAGGATATCCTCTGGTGGTGCGGGGCTGTGCTTTGGCAGAGTGGGTGGGGTTATATCCTTCCTGTTTGGCCCTGTCCGGGGGTTTTTCGGATGGGGGCCACAGTGTCTCCGACCGCCCTGTCTCAGCCTCCAGTATTTATGCTGCAGTAGTTTATGTGTCGGGGGCTGGGGTTAGTTGGTTATACCTGGAGTACTTCTCCTGTTTTATCCAGTGTCCTGTGTGAATTTAAGTATGCTCTTCTAATTCTCTCGTTCTCTTTCTCTCTGAGAACCTGAGCCCTAGGACCATACGCAGGACTACCGGGCATGCTGACACCTTGCTGTCCCCAGTCCGCCTGGCTTGCTGCTATTCCAGCTTCAACTGTTCTGCCTGCGTTACGAAACCCCTACCTGTCCCAGACCTGCTGTTTTCAACTCTTAATGATCGGCTATGAAAAGCCAACTGAGAGACCGAGCCCTAGGACCATACGCCGGGACTACCGCCGTGGTGACTCTTGCTGTCCCCAGTCCGCCTGGCCTTGCTGCTATTCCAGTTTCAACTGTTCTGGCCTGGGCGGATATGGAACCCCTACCTGTCCCAGACCTGCTGTTTTCAACTCTTAATGATCGGCTATGAAAAGCCAACTGAGATTTATTCCTGATTATTATTTGACCATGCTTGTCACTTATGAACATTTTTTGAACATCTTGGCATGGTTCTGTTATAATCTCCACCCGGCACAGCCAGAAGAGGACTGGCCACCCCTCATAGCCTGGTTCCTCTCTAGGTTTCTTCCTAGGTTTTGACCTTTCTGGGTTTTTTCTAGCCACCGTGCTTGCTACACCTGCATTACTAGCTGCTTGGGGTTTTAGGCTGGGCTTCTGTACAGCACTCCCGAGATAATAGCTGATGTAAGAAGGGCTATATAAAATAAAATTGATTGGATTGATTTATAACAGTTTAATAGGCTATAGACTACGATTTATAACAGCTTAATAGGCTAGAGACTACATTTATAACAAAGCTTAATATGGCTATAGAAATACATTTATAACAGTTGTAATAGGCTATATACTACATTTATAACAGTTTAATAGGCTATAGAATACATTTATAACAGTTTAATAGGCTATATACTACATTTATAACAGTAATAGGCTATATACTACATTTATAACAGTTTAATAGGCTATAGACTACATTTATAACAGTTTAATAGGCTATATACTACATTTATAACAGTTTAATAGGCTATAGACTACATTTATAACAGTTTAATAGGCTATAGACTACATTTATAACAGTTTAATAGGCTATAGAATACATTTATAACAGTTTAATAGGCTATAGACTACATTTATAACAGTTTAATAGGCTATAGAATACATTTATAACAGTTTAATAGGCTATAGAATACATTTATAACAGTTTAATAGGCTATAGAATACATTTATAACAGTTTAATAGGCTATAGAATACATTTATAACAGTTTAATAGGCTATAGACACATTTATAACAGTTTAATAAGCTATAGACTACATTTATAACAGTTTAATAGGCTATAGACTAACATTTATAACAGTTTAATAGGCTATAGACTATGCATTTATAACAGTTTACCAGGCTATAGACTACATTTATAACAGTTTAATAGGCTATAGACTACATTTATAACAGTTTAATAGGCTATAGACTACATTTGTAACAGTTTAATAGGCTATAGACTACATTTATAACAGTTTAATAGGCTATAGGGGACTACATTTATAACAGTTTAATAGGCTATAGACTACATTTATAACAGTTTAATAGGCTATAGACTACATTTATAACAGTTTAATAGGCTATAGACTACATTTATAACAGTTTAATAGGCTATAGACTACATTTATAACAGTTTAATAGGCTATAGACTACATTTATAACAGTTTAATAGGCTATAGAATACATTTATAACAGTTGAATAGGCTATAGACTACATTTATAACAGTTTAATAGGCTATAGAATACATTTATAACAGTTTAATAGGCTATAGAATACATTTATAACAGTAATAGGCTATATGCTACATTTATAACAGTTTAATAGGCTATAGACTACATTTATAACAGTTTAATAGGCTATATACTACATTTATAACAGTTTAATAGGCTATAGACTACATTTATAACAGTTTAATAGGCTATAGACTACATTTATAACAGTTTAATAGGCTATAGACTACATTTATAACAGTTTAATAGGCTATAGACTACATTTATAACAGTTTAATAGGCTATAGACTACATTTATAACAGATTTAATAGGCTATAGACTACATTTATAACAGTTTAATAGGCTATAGAATACATTTATAACAGTTTAATAGGGCTATAGACTACATTTATAACAGTTTAATAGGCTATAGAATACATTTATAACAGTTTAATAGGGCTATAGACTACATTTATAACAGTTTAATAGGCTATAGACTACATTTATAACAGTTTAATAGGCTATAGACTACATTTATAACAGTTTAATAGGCTATAGAATACATTTATAACAGTTTAATAGGCTATAGACTACATTTATAACAGTTTAACAGGTATAACTACATTTATAACAGTTTAATAGGCTATAGACTACATTTATAACAGTTTAATAGGCTATAGGACTACATTTATAACAGTTTAATAGGCTAAGTAGACTACATTTATAACAGTTTAATAGGCTATAGACTACATTTATAACAGTTTAATAGGCTATAGACTACATTTATAACAGTTTAATAGGCTATAGAATACATTTATAACAGAAGTTTAATAGGCTATAGACTACATTTATAACAGTTGAATAGGCTATAGACTACAATTTATAACAGTTTAATAGGCTATAGACTACATTTATAACAGTTTAATAGGCTATAGATACATTTATACAGTTTAATAGGCTATAGACTACACTTATAACAGTTTAATAGGCTAGAGACTACATTTATAACAGTTTAATAGGCTATAGAATACATTTATAACAGTTTAATAGGCTATAGACTACATTTATAGCAGTTTAATAGGCTATAGACTACATTTATAACAGTTTAATAGGCTATAGAATACATTTATAACAGTTTAATAGGCTATAGAATACATTTATAACAGTTTAATAGGCTATAGACTACATTTATAACAGTTTAATAGGCTATAGAATACATTTATAACAGTTTAATAGGCTATAGACTACATTTATAACAGTTTAATAGGCTATATACTACATTTATAACAGTTTAATAGGCTATAGACTACATTTATAACAGTTTAATAGGCTATAGACTACATTTATAACAGTAATAGGCTATAGACTACATTTATAACAGTTTAATAGGCTATAGAATACATTTGTGACAGTTTAATAGGCTATAGAATACATTTATAACAGTTTAATAGGCTATAGACTACACTTATAACAGTTTAATAGGCTATAGACTACATTTATAACAGTTTAATAGGCTATAGAATACATTTATAACAGTTGAATAGGCTATAGACTACATTTATAACAGTTGAATAGGCTATAGACTACATTTATAACAGTTTAATAGGCTATAGACTACATTTATAACAGTAATAGGCTATATACTACATTTATAACAGTTTAATAGGCTATAGACTACATTTATAACAGTTTAATAGGCTATAGACTACATTTATAACAGTTTAATAGGCTATAGACTACATTTATAACAGTTTAATAGGCTATAGACTACACTTATAACAGTTTAATAGGCGGTATAGACTACATTTATAACAGT
>NW_025538139.1:0-22665 GCF_020615455.1 Coregonus clupeaformis | reverse complement strand
AGAGTGCCGTCCTACGCTGCGTGTGATAACAGATAAATTAGTATTCCATAGCTACGAGTTGTTTATTTAAAAATGTTTTAGTCATTTAGTAGATGCTGTTATCCAGAACGACAATGCTGCCGTTGTGCCCCGTCAAAGCCACTTTCTAATATCCATCATACTATCAGCTACCTACCTAACTGTTAACATGAGCTAAATTCCATCCAGATTCGCCTGAATGTTTTTCTTCTTCTTCGTAGTATGTAACTTTGAAAGTAAACCTAAACGTAACATTTTTCAACCAGTAAAATGTGTATGACGTTTTGATGTCTTCACTATTATTCTACAATGTAAAACATTTTCAAAATAAAGAAAAACCCTTGAATGAGTAGGTGAGTCCAAACTTGATAAAGAAATGTGTGAGTAAGATATGACTAAAATGTCACACCCTCAGTTAAACTAATAATAGTACTAAAATGTAATACTCCTCCAATTTAGCCATGTGCAGAGTCAATGTGTGGTTCTCTGTAGCTCAGCTGGTAGAGCACGGCGCTTGTAACGCCAAGGTAGTGGGTTCGATCCCCGGGACCACCCATACACAAAAAAAAAATGTATGCACTGTAAGTCGCTTTGGATAAAAGCGTCTGCTAAATGGCATATTAATGTCACGTTTGCCTCGTCAAGCTGAAAGCTATTGTAAACAATGCATTCTGAAAGTATTCAGACCCCTTGACTTTTTCCAGATTTTGTTATGTTACAGCCTTATTCTAAAATGGATTGAATTATTTTTTTCCCTCATCAATCTACACAGAATACCCCATAATGACAAAGCGAGAACATAAGTATTCAGAACCTTTGCTATGAGACTCAAAATTGAGCTCAGGTGCATCCTGTTTCCATTGATCATCCTTGAGATGTTTCAACAACTTGATTGGATTAAATTCAATTGATTGGACATGATTTGGAAAGGCACACACCTGTCTATATAAGGTCCCACAGTTGACAGTGCATGTCAGAGCAAGAACCAAGCCATGAGGTCGAAGGAGTTGTCCGTAGAGCTCCGAGACAGGATTGTGTCGAGGTACAGATCTGGGGAAGGTACCAAAAAAATTCTGCAGCATTGAAGGTTCCCATGAACACAGTGGCCTCCATCATTCTTAAATATAAAAAGTTTGGAACCACCAAGACTCTTCCTAGAGCTGGCAGCCCCGCCAAACAGAGCAATCAGGGGAGAAGGGCCTTGGTCAGGGAGGTGACCAAGAACCCGATGGTCACTCTGATGGAGCTCCAGAGTTCTTCTGTGGAGGTGGGAGAACCTTCCAGAAGGACAACCATCTCTGCAGCACTCCACCAATCAGGCCTTTATGGTAGAGTGGCCAGACGGAAGCCACTCCTCAGTAAAGGGCACGACAGCCCGCTTGGAGTTTGCCAAAAGGCACCTAAATGACTCTCAGACCATGAGAAACAAGATTCTCTGGTCTAATGAAACCAAAATTAAACTATTTGGCCTGCATGGTACTTGTTGCGTAGGCCTACTGTAGCATATTATAATTAGTCTCTGACATCCCTGACCTAGGGAAGCAGCATGTGGTCTGGGTAAAGCATATTATAATTGGTCTGACATCCCTGACCTAGGGAAACAGCATGTGGTCTGGGTAAAGCATATTATAATTAGTCTCTGACATCCCTGACCTAGGGAAACAGCACGTGGCCTGGGTAAAGTGGGGGGTTAAGGCCAATCCAGAGATCACTTTTTTATTGTTGGTGTGGGCATGGGCTTGGGTGGACTCTGATCTTTTGGAGCAATATGCACCTGTTGGTAACATGATACCCTCACCGTTCCATGTGTGCCTAGACCCCCGAATAGCAATATTCACAATGGGGATAGCAGTGACTCTCCATTTGGGATAAAAGCAAAAAATAATCCTGTTAAACAGTGGTAACACCACTGTTAGCTCATTTAAAAGAAATGGCATATTTGAATAATAGCAAGTTTAGGTTTGTATTACATTTACATTGTTTTGTGCCTGTTGGCTGTAGGCTAATCTACTAGCAGCTTACCAGTTGGCTGTAGGCTACTCCACTAGCAGCTTACCAGTTGGCTGTAGGCTACTCCACTAGCAGCTTGCCAGTTGGCTGTAGGCTACTCCACTAGCAGCTTACCAGTTGGCTGTAGGCTACTCCACTAGCAGCTTACCAGTTGGCTGTAGGCTACTCCACTAGCAGCTTACCAGTTGGCTGTAGGCTACTCCACTAGCAGCTTGCCAGTTGGCTGTAGGCTACTCCACTAGCAGCTTACCAGTTGGCTGTAGGCTACTCCACTAGCAGCTTACCAGTTGGCTGTAAGCTACTCTACTAGCAGGGTTGCAGGTGGTCATTATTGGGGAGTACTGTGAATAGTCACATGTACAGGGTTGCAGTTGGTCATTATTGTGGATTATTGTGAATAGTCACATGTACAGGGTTGCAGTTGGTCATTATTGTGGATTATTATGAATAGTCACATGTACAGGGTTGCAAGTGGTCATTATTGAGATTATTGTGAATAGTCACATGTACAGGGTTGCAGGTGGTCATTATTGGGGATTATTGTGAACATCTTTGATCATTATTAACATAGGAAGGGTTAGTCATTCAAAAAAATCATGTTAACATTATTTTACAGTCCATGTCACTTATTTGATTTTTTTAACACCAACTTTACTTATGGACTAATTTAGGCTTACCTAAACAAAGGGGGTGAATACTCATGTAATGACTATATTTTAGTTATTGATTTGTATTTGTTTGTACAAATTTGTAGAATTTTGTTTTAACTTTCACATTATTTTGTGTAGATGAATTACGAAAATTATAATCAAATCTATTTCAATCCCACTTTGTAAAGCAACAAAATGTGAAAAAAGTTATAGTGGGTGTAGACTTTCCATAGGAACTGTATAGCCTAATAATATTAAGGAAGTTAATTTCCTTGGGAAGATAACTGCCGTGCTTCTCCATCCATTCAAATATAGACTACTCTATTTAAGACCAAACGCTCACCTGATCTGGCACGCCGAACTAGGAGAGGAGAGCCCGTGTAGCTCAGTTGGTAGAGCATGGCGTTTGCAACGCCAGGGTTGTGGGTTTGATTCCCACGGGGGGCCAGTATGAAAAAAAAAAAAAAAGTATGCACTCACTAACTGTAAATCGCTCTGGAGCATCTGCTAAATGACTAAAATGTAAAATGAGAGGTATGGCTTCTGAACTAGGAGAGGAGAGGTATGGCTGCTGAACTAGGACAGGAGAGGTATGGCTTCTGAAGTAGGACAGGAGAGGTATGGCTGCTGAACTAGGACAGGAGAGGTATGGCTGCTGAACTAGGACAGGAGAGGTATGGCTGCTTAACTAGGAGAGGAGAGGTATGGCTGCCGAACGAGGAGAGGAGAGGTATGGCTGCCGAACGAGGAGAGTTTTTCTTTATTTTTACTATTTTTTACATTTTAGAATAGTATTGAAGACATCATAGCTATGAAATAACACCGATGGAATCGTGTAGTAACCAAAAAAGTGTTAAACAAATCAAAAACATGTTATATTTGAGATTCTTCAATAGCCACCCTTTGCCTTGATGAAAGCTTTGCATACTCCTTCTTACAAGACCATGGTGCTTGCCTATGGAGCAGTGAGGGGAACGGCACCTCCGTACCTTCAGGCTCTGATCAGTCCCTACACCCAGGCGAGGGCATTGCGTTCATCCACCTCTGGCCTGCTGGCTCCCCTTCCTCTGCGGAAGCATAGTTCCCGCTCAGCCCAGTCAAAGCTGTTCGCTGCTCTGGCACCCCAATGGTGGAACAAGCTCCCTCACGACGCCAGGACAGCGGAGTCACTCACCACCTTCCGGAGACATTTGAAACCCCACCTCTTTAAGGAACACCTGGGATAGGATAAAGTAATCCTTCTACCCCCCAAAAAAAAAAAAAAAAAAAAGTATAATTGTAAAGTGGTTATCCCACTGGCTATAGGGTGAATGCACCAATTTGTAGTCGCTCTGGATAAGAGCGTCTGCTAAATGACGTAAATGTGCCCTTGAGCAAGGCACTTAACCCTAATTGCTCCTGTAAGTCGCTCTGGATAAGAGCGTCTGCTAAATGACTAAAATGTAAATGTACTCTTGGCATTCTCTCAACCAGCTTCATGAGGTAGTCACCTGGAATATATTTGGATTTGTTTAACACTTTGTTGGTTACAACATGATTATTATTCTACAATGTAAAAAATAAAATAAAACCCTTGAATGAGTAGGTGTCCAAACTTTTGACTGGTAGTGTATGTTATTACATTTTAGTACATTTGTCTGCCAAAACATGACACCCACTCTTTTTTAAATGTGTTCTATCGCAAACTGTCAAACATAAAGCTTTCCAACGTAACATCAACTATCCAATCAAAGCCACATTGACAATTTGAAATTAGCACATCAATTACAAAAAAGTATAATTGAATATACACTGCTCAAAAAAATAAAGGGAACACTTAAACAACACAATGTAACTCCAAGTCAATCACACTTCTGTGAAATCAAACTGTCCACTTAGGAAGCAACACTGATTGACAATACATTTCACATGCTGTTGTGCAAATGGAATAGACAAAAGGTAGAAATTATAGGCAATTAGCAAGACACCCCCAATAAAGGAGTGGTTCTGCAGGTGGTGACCACAGACCACTTCTCAGTTCCAATGCTTCCTGGCTGATGTTTTGGTCACTTTTGAATGCTGGCGGTGCTTTCACTCTAGTGGTAGCATGAGACGGAGTCTACAACCCACACAAGTGGCTCAGGTAGTGCAGCTCATCCAGGATGGCACATCAATGCGAGCTGTGGCAAGACGGTTTGCTGTGTCTGTTAGCGTAGTGTCCAGAGCATGGAGGCGCTACCAGGAGACAGGCCAGTACATCAGGAGACGTGGAGGAGGCCGTAGGAGGGCAACAACCCAGCAGCAGGACCGCTACCTCCTCCTTTGTGCAAGGAGGAGCAAGAGGAGCACTGCCAGAGCCCTGCAAAATGACCTCCAGCAGGCCACAAATGTGCATGTGTCTGCTCAAACGGTCAGAAACAGACTCCATGAGGGTGGTATGAGGGCCCGACGTCCACAGGTGGGGGTTGTGCTTACAGCCCAACACCGTGCAGGCCGTTTGGCATTTGCCAGAGAACACAAAGATTGGCAAATTCACCACTGGCGCCCTGTGCTCTTCACAGATGAAAGCAGGTTCACACTGAGCACGTGACAGACGTGACAGAGTCTGGAGATGCCGTGGAGAACGTTCTGCTGCCTGCAACATCCTCCAGCATGACCGGTTTGGAGGTGGGTCAGTCATGGTGTGGGGTGGCATTTCTTTGGGGGGCCGCACAGCCCTCCATGTGCTCGCCAGAGTTAGCCTGACTGCCATTAGGTACCGAGATGAGATCCTCAGACCCCTTGTGAGACCATATGCTGGTGTGGTTGGCCCTGGGTTCCTCCTTATGCAAGACAATGCTAGACCTCATGTGGCTGGAGTGTGTCAGCAGTTCCTGCAAGAGGAAGGCATTGATGCTATGGACTGGCCCGCCCGTTCCCAAGACCTGAATCCAATTGAGCACATCTGGGACATCATGTCTCGCTCCATCCACCAACGCCACGTTGCACCACAGACTGTCCAGGAGTTGGCGGATGCTTTAGTCCAGGTCTGGTAGGAGATCCCTCAGAGGACCATCCGCCACCTCATCAGGAGCATGCCCAGGCGTTGTAGGGAGGTCATACAGGCACGTGGAGGCCACACACACTACTGAGCCTCATTTTGACTTGTTTTAAGGACATTACATCAAAGTTGGATCAGCCTGTAGTGTGGTTTTCCACTTTAATTTTGAGTGTGACTCCAAATCCAGACCTCCATGGGTTGATAAATTTGATTTTCATTGATAATTTTGGTGTGATTTTGTTGTCAGCACATTCAACTATGTAAAGAAAAAAGTATTTAATAAGATTATTTCATTCATTCAGATCTAGGATGTGTTATTTTAGTGTTCCCTTAATTTTTTTGAGCGGTGTATTTCAATCCCACTTTGTAACGTAACAAAATGTGAAAAAGGTTCAAGGGAGTGTAGACGTTCTAAAGGCAATTTATTATATTAGGTTAACATTTCAAAATAGTCTGATGCATATCCTGTAGATCAGATCAAATATCCTGTAGATCAGATCAAATAGCCTGTAGATCAGATCAAATAGCCTGTAGATCAGATCAAGGAACGCTGTCTATACTTCCATCCCTTTTGTTATTGGCTGATTCCATCGCCAGCAATGCCCAAAAATATTATTGGAATTCTCACATAGAAACGTAATTGGTGTCTAAAATAAAAATAAGCTAAATCAATTTGCCCTTTTTCCCGATAGGGAATGTCCTATTGGTCTGAAGTGTAAGATATTGGTTTCTCCCGTGGGAGACCCGGGATCATATCGTGCGTGTTACATACAGTTACAATATTTGAGTGCTGCAAATCTGCGTAGCAAGCAAACAGACAATGTGTATTATTTTTAACATGCTGTGAAAGTGGTACTCTCTTTTAGGAATGGGTAATCATTTACAAGTTGCAAACTATATCATAAACCCATCGTTGAAAACCACATTTTTCATTTTCTGTGGTTTGGTTACTCCTGTTGTTCAACGGAACGGAATGAAGAAGCAGTTTGGAGAAAAAATTTTTTGGTGTCCATTAAGTCTTAAACAGCAAGGGGGCATTGTTACCACTCCGTTGTGGCCGTCCCCATTTAAATGCAAGACCTCATCATACCATTGTTGTGTTGTTTTACCCTTAGTGTACTAACTTCAACTCCACTACCCTCTTTTTGGGATTTACAGGAAACACCTATCCAACCCTCCTCCTTCCTCTCCCTCCAACCCTCCTCCCCACTCCCCCTCTTGGGGTCCCCAGGTCGTGCCTCTCCTGGTAACTTACTGCTGGGTCTGAAGAGGGTGTCTGTGCTGCTGGTCGACTGCAGGAAAACTCCAGGACAGAGTGGGTTTATGCACTTACATACATTTATTTTGGGACACTTCCTAGATGTCCTTAATTACCATTAAATACAATCACTAACCTTCTTAAAATGTAGAATCATTAGAAACACTCCTACCACATTGGTTACATTGATGATTTTAACCCATCCAAAATGCTCAAATCCGATCACAAGAGTTTGGAAAGCTGGGCCTTGAACTAACTTCGATATGAAGAAGGAACCCTAACTGTCTGTCTTTGTTTCACAGGGGACAGCCCTAACCGTCGCTCTCTCAGTAGAAGGGGCTTATCATCTGGGGAGGCTAACCAACATCATGATGCTGACGAGGCAGAGAAGAGTCTCTCCAGATCAGAACACCTCAAGAAACACCAGCAGAGACTTACAGGGAAGAAACCTCACTGCTGCTTTGACTGTGGAAAGAGTTTCACCTCTTCAGCAAATCTTAAAACACACCAGAGAATACACACAGGAGAGAAACCTTACAGCTGTGATCAATGTGGGAAGAGATTCACTCAGTCAGGAAGCCTGGCAGGACACAAGAGAATACACACAGGAGAGAAGCCTTACCACTGCTCAGACTGTGGGCTGAGTTGTACTACATCGAATTGTTTAAAAGTTCACCAGCGAACACACACTGGAGAGCCTTTTGGTTGTGATCAGTGTGGGAAGAGATTCACTCAGTCAGGAAACCTGGCTAGACACAAGAGAATACACACAGGAGAGAAGCCTTTTTTGGGGAAGAATTTGGTAGACAAGCCTGGGGGCAAAAAAGAGAATACACAGGCGAGAAGCCTTACCACTGCTCTGACTGTGGCATGAGCTTAACTTCTTCACATGGACTTCTACTACACAAGAGAACACACACAGGAGAGAAACCTTACCACTGCTCTGACTGTGGCATGAGCTTAGCTTCTTCACATGGACTTCTACTACACAAGAGAACACACACAGGAGAGAAACCTTATAGCTGTGATCAGTGTGGGAAGAGATTCACTCAGTCAGGAAGCCTGGCTGGACACAAGAGAATACACACAGGCGAGAAGCCTTACCACTGCTCTGACTGTGGCATGAGCTTAACTTCTTCACTGGATTCACTAGACACACAGGAGAGAAGCCTTTTGGTTGTGATCAGTGTGGGAAGAGATTCACTCATTCAGGACACCTGGCTAGACACAAGAGAATACACACAGGAGAGAAGCCTTTTGGCTGTGATCAATGTGGGAAGAGATTCACTCGGTCAGGAAGCCTGGCTGGACACAAGAGAATTCACACAGGAGAGAAACCTTATACTGCTGTGATCAATGTGGGAAGAGCTTACTCTCATTCAGGACACTTGGTTGAACACCAGAGAACACACACAGGAGAGAAGCCTTTTGGTTGTGATCAGTGTGGGAAGAGATTCACTCAGTCAGGACACCTGGTTGAACACCAGAGAACACACACAGGAGAGAAGCCTTTTGGTTGTGATCAGTGTGGGAAGAGATTCACTCAGTCAGGAAGCCTGGCTTTACACAAGAGAAAACACCACACTGTTGGGTAACCTTTCCACTTTTGGTAGCTCAATCCAGTTAATGGTAGACTGGTGTACACACACCGGAGAAAAGCCCTACAGGGTGAGTTTTGCAGCCTCAAGCGTTCTTAATGTGGCCTTCCTTAGTGTAATTTGATGTACTGTCAACAAGGGGTCCACCCTCTGAAAACGAACTATCCATTATTTCCAGATTTCTATTAATTGCAATGTGAGTGAAATAGTCTGTGTTTGAATGGTGTGGGCGTACGTACCCCAACAACAGAATGGTGTGGGTGTTTCCCAACAACAGGATTGGTCAGCTCAGAGAAAGCGGGGCGGTAGCTCTACCCAACATTTCTACCCAACATTTCGATGTTTTGTTCCCCGAGCCACTTAGTTATCACTTTTGCCTTATGGCAAGGTGCTCCTTCATGCTGGAAAAGGTATTGTTCGTCACCAAACTGTTCTTGGATGGTTGGGAGAAGTTGCTCTCTGAGGATGTGTTGGTACCATTCTTTATTCATGGCTGTGTTCTTAGGCAAAATTGTGAGTGAGCCCACTCCCTTGGCTGAGAAGCAACCCCACACACGAATGGTCTCAGGATGCTTTACTGTTGGCATGACACAGGACTAATGGTAGCGCTCACCTTGTCTTGTCCGGACAAGCTTTTTTCCGGATGCCCCAAACAATCGGAAAGGGGGTTCATCAGAGAAAATGACTTTACCCCAGTCCTCAGCAGTTCAATCCCTGTACCTTTTGTAGAATATCAGTCTGTCCCTGATGTTTTTCCTGGAGAGAAGTGGCTTCCTCGCTGCCCTTCTTGACACCAGGCCATCCTCCAAAAGTCTTCGCCTCACTGTGCGTGCAGATGCACTCACACCTGTCTACTGCCGTTCCTGAGCAAGCTCTGCACTGGTGGTGCTTGTGGAAGGCTACCCGTAACGTTAGACCAAAGTTAAACAATTTAAAGGCAATGTTAGCAAATACTAATTGAGTGTATGTAAACTTCTGACCCACTGGGAATGTGATGAAATAAATAAAAGCTGAAATAAATAATTCTCTCTACTATTATTCTGACATTTCACATTCTTAAAATAAAGTGGTGATCCTAACTGACCTAAGACGGAATTTGTACTAGGATTAAATGTCAGGAATTGTGAAAAACTGAGTTTAAATGCATTTGGCTAAGGTGTATGTAAACTTCCGACTTCAACTGTATATGTTGTCAGTCAGCTAGCTTGTTAAGATAGCATTAGCGTAGTGCTAGGCTAGTTTTAAACACAACAAACATACAAACCAAAACATTGGCGCTATTTTGACCATTTTGTGGCAGGGTTATAAACACACAGTCTGTGTGCTTACTAGTAATATATATGTTGTTATTCAGCTAGCTTGTTGAGATAGCCTAGCACTACGCTAATGCTAATTAACCAGCTAGCCAACTCACGTCCACAGACATGAGCTCAATAAGCTACTCGCCCCGTACAAAATAAGAGGTCTGCTGGTTGGAGAAAGATGCTCTGGGGCTGAACATTGTCGTGAAAGAGGAAGAGGAGGATATCACAGTGAAAGGGGAGGAGGGGGAGATGATTGTCACAGTGAAAGGGGAGGAGGGGGAGATGACTGTCACAGTGGAAGAGGAGAAGGAGGGGGAGGAGGATGGATATCTGATTAACAGCAGTGAGTTTTGTCTTGGGGAGAGGCAGAAAGCTCTGATTAAAGAAAAGGCCTGCAGTGTCACTGGCCTTTTTAACTATCCCAAAGCCTAGGACCAAGAGGCATGGAGAGGCAGCCTTTAGTTACTATGCCTCCAGCCTTTGGAATAGCCAGAGAACCTGAGGGGGAACGAAACTGTGGCATTTTAAAAAATAGATCTTAAAACACACCTTTTTAGTGGTGCTTTTCCTCAGGGTGCTTTTTAGTCATGCATTTTTTATTGTAATTCTTTAGTTTTTTATCCTCTTATATTTGTGTAGTAAATATTTAGTTTTATTTTAATTGTTTTTATTAGTTTTTTTCCTGTGAAGCACATTGTGTTCCATTCCATGTCTGAAATGTGCTGTATAAATAAAGCTTGATTTGATTCTCTATGGTGTTATTAGATCCCTAATATTTTAGTTAGGCCTATAAGGTAAGATAGACTGATCTGATTGAAATCTCTATGATGTTATTGAATTGAAACAACAAGACACTCAACCCCGTGGATTATTGTACAACTAATAGCTGTTCTCTAACATGACGAATAACACACAACTAACGTTGCCAGAGAGGAAGGAAACCGCTCAGGGATTTCACCATGAGGCGAATGCTGACTTTTAAACAGTTACAGAGTTTAATGGCTGTGATAGGAGAAAACTGAGAATGGATCAACAACATTGTAGTTACTCCACAATACTAACCTAAATGACAGAGTGAAAAGAAGGAAGCCTGTACAGAATAAAGTTATTCCAAAACATGCATCCTGTTTGCAACAAGGAACAAAGTAATAATGCAAAAAAAATTGGCAAAGCAATTAACTTTTTGTCCTGAATACAAAGTGTTATGTTAGGGGCAAATCCAATCGAACACATTACTGACTACCACTTTTCAAATGTTCAAGCTTAGTGGTGGCTGCATCATGTTATGGGTATGCTTGTAATCATTAAGGACTGGGGAGTTTTTCAGGATTAAAATAAATGGAATGGTGCTAAGCACAGGCAAAATCCTAGAGGAAAATCTGGTTCAGTCTGCTTCCACCAGACACTGGGAGATGCATTCACCTTTCAGCAGGACAATAACCTAAAACACAAGGCCAAATCTACGCTGGAGTTGCTTACCAAGAAGATAATGAATGTTCCTGAGTGGCCGAGCCACGGGGGGCCAGTATGAAAAAAATAATAATAATGTATGCAGTCACTAACTGTAAGTCGCTCTGGATAAGAAATGACTAAAATGTAAATGTAAATCTACTTGAAAATCTATGGCAAGACCTGAAAATGGTTGTCTAGCAGTGGAGGCTCCTCTGAGTAGGAAAGGGATGAGAACCATCCTCCTCAGTGAATTTCATAAAAATGGTAAAACATTGAAAAAGTCATCCTTTATAGATAAAACTATACTAAATATATTCACCTGTCACCCAATCAAAGGATCAGATAATTCATCTAGTACTGAAAGCACAAGCTACAGCTAGCTAGCTAGCACTGCAGTGCATAAAATGTGGTGAGTAGTTGACTCAAAGAGAGAGAAAGACAATAGTTTAGCAGTTTTCAACAAACTAATTTATTCAAAAATGAAGGAGAAGGAAGAGAGAGAGAATTCATCATTTCTTTTCACTTTCAGAATCACTTACTTAGCTAGCAAATGCAGCTGGCTAGTTTAGTTACTCAAACACCCTGCTCAAACAGAGTGATGCAATGTTAGCTAGCTGGCTAGTTTAGTTACTCAAACACCCGGCTCAAACAGAGAGATGCTATGTTAGCTAGCTGGCTAGTTTAGTTACTCAAACACCCGGCACAAACATATAAACATATCTGAATTTGTCCATTAGAAACTCTTGTTTGCAACTGTTGGACAAATGATTAAACCCTAGATAAGCTAATTGCAGGCAAGAGTGTGCAAGGCGGTATTGAATGTGTCACTGTCCGTATGTCACCTACGTTGTAAACTTTCATTCATAGACTAGGTTGTAGCAACCTCATGATGGGTATAGGGAAAATGTGAGTATTATGTAGTACCCTAAACCTATCAATGTTACATTGAACTGGGTGAATGGAATATGAATGACAGTCATCCAACATGCTGTAATAGAAATAAGGCCATGCTCATAAAAAAATAAATAATGGTCCTCCCTCATCTTAAACGGCCAATGTTGTCTAGCAATGATCAACAACCAATTTGACGGAGCTTGAAGAATTTGTAAAATAATAATGGGGAAATGTTGGACAATCCAGGTTTAGAAAGCTCTTAGAGACTTACCCAGAAATCTTCTACATTGTAAACTAATAGTGAAGACATCAAAACTATGAAAAAACACATATGGAATCATGTAGTAACCAACAAAGTGTTAAACGAATCAAAATATGTTTTATTTTTGAGATCATTCAAAAAGCCATCCTTTGCCTTGATGACAGCTTTGCACACTCTTGCCATTCTCTCTACCAGCTTCACCTGGAATGCTTTTCCAACAGTCTTGAAGGAGTTCCCACATATGCTGAGCACTTGTTGGCTGCTTTTCCTTCACTCTGCGGTCCGACTCATCCGAAACCATCTTAATTTGGTTTAGGTCGGGGGATTGTGGATGCCAGGTCATCTGATGCAGCACTACATCACTCTCCTTCTTGGTAACATAGCCCTTACATAGCCTGGAGGTGTGTTGGGTCATTGTCCTGTTGAAAAATAAATGATAGTCCCACTAAGCCCAAACCAGATGGGATGGCGTATCGCTGCAGAATTCTGTGGTAGCAATGCTGGTTAAGTGTGCCTTGAAATCTAAATAAATAGAAACAGTGTCACCAACAAAGCACCCCCACACCATAACACCTACTCCTCCATGCTCTACGGTGGAAAATACACATGGTGAAATTTTCCAGAGTGACTGACCTTCATGTCTTAAAGTAATGATGGACTGTCGTTTCTCTTTGCTTATGTGAGCTGTTCTTGCCATAATATGGACTTGGTCTTTTACCAAATATGGCTATCTTCTGTATAACCCCCCTTACCTTGTCACAACAAAACTGATTGAATCAAACGCATTAAGAAGGAAAGAAATTCCACAAATTAACTTTGAAGAAGGCACACCTGTTTATTGAAATGCATTACAGGTGACTACGTCATGAAGCTGGTTGAGAGAATGTCAAGAGTGTGCAAAGCTGTCATCAAGGCAAAGGGTGGCTATTTGAAGAATCACAAATATTTTTTTTACCCCAGGAAGAGTAGCTGCTGCCTTGGGAGCAGCTAATGGGGATCCCTAATGAATACAAATACTTTTTTGGTTACTACATGATTCCATGTGTTATTTCATAGTTTTATGTCTTCACTATTATTCGATTTTTCTGTATTTAATTTAAATAGATTTACACACAACAGCATTCTATCCAAGCTGGGAGAGAGCACGAGGAGGGATCATGTCATGTAGGTTCAGGTAGCAGCTACAGTGGGGGAAAAAAGCATTTAGTCAGCCACCAATTGTGCAAGTTCTCCCACTTAAAAGATGAGAGAGGCCTGTAATTTTCATCATAGGTACACGTCAACTATGACAGACAAAATGAGAAAAGAAAATCACATTGTAGGATTTTTTATGAATTTATTTGCTAATTAAGTATACAAATACTTTTTTGGTTACTACATGATTCCATATGTGTTATTTCATAGTTTTGACGTCTTCACTATTATTCTACAATGTAGAGCATAGTAAAAATTAAGAAAAACCATTGAATGAGTAGGTGTTCTAAAACTTTTGACCAGTAGTGTATGTAAATGAGATTTTTCTTTATTTAATTTAAATAGATTTATGCACAACAGCGTTCTATCCAAGCTGGGAGAGAGCACGAGGAGGGTTCATGTCATGCAGGTTCAGGTAGCAGCAACAGGACAGTTGTATATTATTTTAAAAATCAATTGGTAGCTGATTATTATACATGGACAATTTATTTTAAAATCTGCAATGTTTGAATGTCCAGTTTTAATTACTGAACAATAAATGACATTATTACCACCAGCCAGCAGGCTATAAAATTGCAGCATTACAACACCGTGTATAGATTTCGTGAAATGTTAGGCTCCGTGTAGCTCAGTTGGTAGAGCATGTCGTTTGCAACACCAGGGTTGTGGGTTCGATTCCCACTGGGGCCAGTATGAAAAAATAAATAAAAAATATGCACTCACTAACTGTAAGTCGCTCTGGATAAGAGCGTCTGCTAAATGACTAAAATGTTTAACATGAGAAAATGACGACCAAAGATGCCTACCAATAAACCATTAGCTAAAGCAAAGCTTTACATTCTCTTGCACCACAGGAACACTATCATCGATTAATTAGGCATGAAGCCGCATAGACATGTCTCTATTTCAGCACGATGTACAGCGATCGGTTTGTGAGTGGATATCTGGCTGAAACATTCAATGTTATTTTATATATAGAGGCCCAAAGTCCAACCTTGCGGGGTCCAGAGAAACTGCGTTAACTTTAGAAAATGAGTTACTAAAAGCAGAAGGCTTCCTACGACTGGAGTATTATTTGTATGTTGGCCGAATCCCAACGTTTAAAGTTGAACGGAAGTGAAGGCGGAGCCTGGCTCTTTTCTCTTGTGACTTTACGCTCCGTGCAGAGTAGAACACCAGACAACATGATTGAACAAAGGAGGAATGTTAAAATGATATCGGACGGTAACTTTTGAAAATGAGCTAAGCAGACTACTGCTGTATTATTACTTGTATGTTGGCGGAAGTCCTATTTTTCATTCGAACGGAAGTGAAAGTGGAGTCACATGTTCTCTATTCTCCATTTTGTCTTTTGACTTTAGGCAGAACTCTGCAATCGACCATAAACACACGTTTCTACAATGAATCAGGTGAGTTTAGATCAATTTTACACATTTCTATAACGGTTCTTTGTAGCCTACTTCATGCTTTTACACTGCACGCATTTAATGGTCCTTGACTTTTGGAAAATCGTTTGTGTAGTTTAGCTGGTTACTCGTAGCCAAGCCCGGCGCCAGGATGAACTCGGCAAGGGGGCATCAGAAATGACTAAGGGGGCACAACTATTTTCGCTTGCTGATAACACAGGATTGATAATAATCGATAGTACAATTACACACAATGTATTTGCAGCCACGCACGGCTGTCTTGCAGCAAGAATACAGGCTACTGCACCGCTTTACAAACATGGACAATTCATAAATCGCAAGTTATGACAACGCTACACAGCTACATGCACAATACCCAACAATCCAATGCAAAACAGTGGCTAATTACCGCAATACAATGCATTTCCAATCGCGGAAAGCAAACAATAATGTACAATGCACTACCAACGACTTATTGGTAGAATGCAGCTTGGACGCAGCTACCAAGCTGTCTTCCCACAAGAGTGCCGTCCTACGCTTTGTGTGATAACAGAGAAATTACTATTCCATAGCTACGAGTTGTTTATGGCAACACTATAGTTACATCGTTACTCATCCATTGTTCAAGGTCTGCTCACCCTCATCAATGTAATGCAAAGCACCTCTTCTACATTATAGAACAATCCAATTATATTATAAACCAAACATTTCCAATCTAATCACAAAAATCAAGCAGTAAACTTAGCAGCAAGGCCAATAAAGAAAATCACGTCTACGCCTATTTCTGACGTTTGCCACGCATTTCCAAAAGCTAGCAAATAACAAAATAATACAAGCCCAGCCAGGCTGCCTGTTCTTACCCAGATTCAAGAGTTGTAGCTGCCTTGATGCTGTGTTGAACCTCCTCAGGAATCTCTCCTTCCACTCCCCACGGAATTTGCTTGTAAGATCCCTCTCATATCCAGATATAGATCCACCACATGTTCTTTCAGATTACTACTCACTACTCTTTGCCATTTGCTTGGAGGGGGGGGGGGTGTCCAAGTGTGCTTGCATTTCTCCCATAACTCATCAAACTGCATCTGCCTTTGAACCACGCGCTACAAAATGCCAGTTTTCTCCCCCAGTCCAGGTGGGTTGGGTATTTCCCCAGACAAACCTGCGCTGGGTCCTCATCACCTCCTATGTCACCAGGCTGCAAGACGGTTGCTCAGGTGCCTTTGCTGCTGGGCTCGGCGGCCTTGGCCTCAGTGATTAGCGTCGGCCCAGCGGCCTTGCCTTTGGCCTCTGTGGCAGGCTTCTCCCAGCCGCTTTGATCCGATGCTGCCGTTGTGCCCTGGCGAAGCCACTTTGATTTCTTCACTATTATTCTACAATGTTAAACATTTTCAAAAAGACAAACCCTAAAATGAGTAGGTGTGTCCAAACTTTTGACTGGTACTGTATTCACTGCTTTATCCAAAGTTACATCTTGCTCACGCAGCAATCTCTCATTGAGTCCATTATCAAGTATGCCTCAGACTATCCTTTCACTAGTGAGTCTTTCAGATTTTTCAAATTCACACGTTTTGCTCATTGTGTTCAGCTCAGCCAAGTACTGGTCAAAACTGACTTCCTTTTTCTGATCATGAGAGAAAACGTGTATTTCTCAAATGTGATGTTCTGGCTTGCTTCAAAGTACTCCTCAAATTTAGCCATGAGCACAGTCAATGTCAAGTTTGCCTCATCTAGCTGAAAGCTATTGTATACAGTGCATTCGGGAAGTATTCAGACCCCCTTTACATTTTCCAGATTTTGTTACGTTAGTCTAAAATAGATTAAATTATTTTTGTCCCTCATCAATCCACACACTACCCCATAATGACAAAGTGAAAACATACGCACATCTGGGGAAGGTACCAAAACAATTCTGCAACATTGAAGGTTCCCATGAACACAGTGGCCTCCATCGTTCTTAAATGGAAAAAGTTTGGAACCACCAAGACTCTTCCTAGAGTTGGCTGCCAGGCCAAACTTAGCAATCGAGGGAGAAGGGCCTTGGTCAGGGAGGTGACCAAGAACCCGATGCTCACTCTGACAGAGCTGCAGAGTTCCTCTGTGGAGATGGGAAAACCTTCCAGAAGGACAACCATCTCTGCAGCACTCCACCAATCAGGCCTTTATGGTATAGTGGCCAGACGGAAGCCACTCCTCAGTAAAGGGCACGACAGCCCGCTTGGAGTTTGCCAAAAGGCACCTAAATGACTCTCAGACCATGAGAAACAAGATTCTCTTTTGGCTGAATGCCAAGCGTCACATCTGGAGGAAACCTGGCACCATCCCTACGGTGAAGCATGGTGGTGGCAGCATCATGCTGTGGGGATTCTTTTCAGCGTCAGGGACTGGGAGACTAGTCAGGATTGAGGGGAAAGATGAACACCTCAAAGTACAGAGAGATCCTTGATGAAACCTGCTCCAGAGCGCTCAGGACCTCCGACTGGGGCGAAGGTTTTACCTTCCAACAGGACAACGACCCTAAGCACACAGCCAAGACAACGCAGGAGTGGAATATGGTCTGGGTAAAGCATATTATAATTAGTCTCTGACATCCCTGACCTAGGGAAACAGCACGTGGTCTGGGTAAAGAGGGGGGTTAAGGCCAATCCAGAGATCACTGGGGTTTTTTGTTGGTGTGGTCATGCGCTTGGGCGGACTGAGATCTTTTGGAGCAATATGCACCTGTTGGTAACATGATACCCTCACCGTTCCATGTGTGCCTAGACCCCCGAATAGCAATATTCACAATGGGGATAGCAGTGACTCTCCATTTGGGATAAAAGCAAAAAATAATCCTGTTGAAAACATCACCACTGTTAGCTCATTTCAAAGAAATGGCATATTTGAATAATAGCTACATGTAATACAAGTTTAGGTTTGTATTAAATTTACATTGTTTTGTGCCAGTTGGCTGTAGTCTCTACTAGCAGCTTACCAGTTGGCTGTAGGCTACTCCACTAGCAGCATGCCAGTTGGCTGTAGGCTACTCCACTAGCAGTTTACCAGTTGGCTGTAGGCTACTCCACTAGCAGCATGCCAGTTGGCTGTAGGCTACTCCACTAGCAGTTTACCAGTTGGCTGTAGGCTACTCCACTAGCAGCTTACCAGTTGTCTGTAGGCTACTCTACTAGCAGCTTGCCAGTTGGCTGTAGGCTACTCCACTAGCAGCTTACCAGTTGGTTGTAGGCTACTCCACTAGCAGCTTACCAGTTGGCTGTAGGCTTCTCCACTAGCAGCTTACCAGTTGGCTGTAGGCTACTCCACTAGCAGCTTACCAGTTGGCTGTAGGCTACTCCACTAGCAGCTTGCCAGTTGGCTGTAGGCTACTCCACTGGCAGCTTGCCAGTTGGCTGTAGGCTACTCCACTGGCAGCTTGCCAGTTGGCTGTAGGCTACTCTACTGGCAGCTTGCCAGTTGGCTGTAGGCTACTCCACTGGCAGCTTGCCAGTTGGCTGTAGGCTTACTCCACTGGCAGCTTACCAGTTGGCTGTAGGCTACTCCACTGGCAGCTAACCAGTTGGCTGTAGGCTACTCCACTAGCAGCTTGCCAGTTGGCTGTAGGCTACTCTGCTAGGAGCTTGCCAGTTGGCTGTAGGCTTACTCCACTGGCAGCTTGCCAGTTGGCTGTAGGCTACTCCACTGGCAGCTTACCAGTTGGCTGTAGGCTACTCCACTGGCAGCTTACCAGTTGGCTGTAGGCTACTCCACTAGCAGCTTGCCAGTTGGCTGTAGGCTACTCCACTGGCAGCTTACCAGTTGGCTGTAGGCTACTCCACTAGCAGCTTGCCAGTTGGCTGTAGGCTACTCCACTAGCAGCTTACCAGTTGGCTGTAGGCTACTCCACTAGCAGCTTGCTAAAAACTGTAAGCAAGCTAGCCTTTTAGCTTCCCACAGATTTAGATGTGGCTTAGTGTTGTAGGTTACGGTCTTGCTGAAAGGTGAGTTCCTCTCCCAGTGTCTGGTGTAAAGCAGACAGAAGCAGGCTTTCCTCTAGAAAATCCTGTTACTTTTCATTCTGTAAAACTCCCCAGTCTTTGACGATGTCAAGCATTTCCTTACCATGATGCAGCCATCACCATGCTTGAAAATAAGGAGGCAGTTACTCAGTGATGTTATGTTGGATTTGACCCAAACTTAAGGCTTTGCATTTAGGCCCAAAAAGTGTATTCATTTGCCCTGTTACTTTTTTAGCAGTATTACTTTAGTGCCTTGTTGCAAACAAGATCTGAAATATTTATATTCTCCTTTCACTCTGTCATTTAGGTCATTATTGTGGATTATTGTGAATAGTCACATGTACAGGGTTGCAGGTGGTCACTGTGGTGGTCTAAGGCACTGCACTGCACAGCGTCGTCCAGGGTAGGGGAGGGAATGGCCGGCAGGGATGTAGCTCAGTTGGTAGAGCATGGCGTTTGCAACGGCAGGGTTGTGGGTTCGATTCCCATGGGGGGCCAGTATGAAAAACGAGTCACATGTACAGGGTTGCAGGTCATTTACATTTACATTTTAGTCATTTTAGCAGACGCTCTTATCCAGAGCGACTTACAGTTAGTGAATACATATATATTTTTTTATACTGGCCCCCGTGTGAATCGAACCCACAACCCTGGCGTTGCAAACGCCATGCTCTATAAACTGAGCTACATCCCTGCCGGCCATTCCCTCCCCTACCCTGGACGACGCTGGGCCAATTGTGCGCCGCCCATGAGTCTCCCGGTCGCGGCCGGCTGCGACAGAGCCTGGATTCGAACTCATTATTGTGAATAGTCACATGTACAGGGTTGCAGGTGGTCATTATTGGGGATTATTGTGAATAGTCACATGTACAGGGTTGCAGGTGGTCATTATTGTGGATTATTTGCGAATAGTCAAATGTACAGGGTTAAAGGTGGTCATTATTGGGGATTATTGTGAATAGTCAAATGTACAGGGTTGCAGGTGGTCATTATTGTGGATTATTGTGAATAGTCACATGTACAGGGTTGCAGGTGGTCATTATTGGGGATTATTGTGAACATCTTTGACGTGTCTGGGTGGCTTAATACACCATACACAATATCATTATTAACAGAGGAAGGGTTAGTCATTCAAAAAAATCATGTTAACCGCTATTAGTTTACAGTCCATATCACTTATTATGTGATTTCTTAACACCAACTTTACTTATGAACTAATTTAAGGTTACCTAAACAAAGGGGGTGAATACTTATGCAATGACTATATTTTAGTTATTTGTTTGTACAAATTTGTAGAATTTTGTTTTCACTTTCACATTATGGAGTATTTTGTGTAGATCAATTACAAAAAATTATAATCAAATCTATTTCAATCCCACTTTTTAAAGCAACAAAATGTGAAAGAAGTTATAGTGGGTGTAGACTTTCCATAGGCACTGTATAGCCTAATAATATTTAGGAAGTTCATTTCCTTGGGAAGATAACTGCCCGTGCTTCTCCATCCATTCATATATAGACTACTGTATTTAATTGAGACCAAACACTCACCTAATCTGGCACGCCCAACTAGGAGAGGAGAGGACTCTGAACTAGGAGAGGAGAGCTATGGCTGCCGAACTAGGAGAGTAGAGGAGAGGCTGCCGAACTAGGAGAGTAGAGGAGAGGCTGCCGAACTAGGAGAGTAGAGGAGAGGCTGCCGAACTAGGAGAGTAGATGAGAGGCTGCCGAACTAGGAGAGTAGAGGAGAGGCTGCCGAACTAGGAGAGTAGAGGAGAGGCTGCCGAACTAGGAGAGTAGAGGAGAGGCTGCCGAACTAGGAGAGTAGAGGAGAGGCTGCCGAACTAGGAGAGTAGAGGAGAGGCTGCCGAACTAGGAGAGTAGAGGAGAGGCTGCCGAACTAGGAGAGTAGAGGAGAGGCTGCCGAACTAGGAGAGTAGAGGAGAGGCTGCCGAACTAGGAGAGTAGAGGAGAGGCTGCCGAACTAGGAGAGTAGAGGAGAGGCTGCCGAACTAGGAGAGTAGAGGAGAGGCTGCCGAACTAGGAGAGTAGAGGAGAGGCTGCCGAACTGGGAGAGGAGAGGTGTTAAGCAAATCAAAATATATGTGATGTTTGAGATTCTTCAAATAGCCACCCTTTGCCTTGATGACAGCTTTGCCCAGTCTTGACATTCTCGCAATCAGCTTCATGAGGTAGTCACCTGGAATATATTCTGATTTGTTTAACACTTTGTTGGTTACAACATGATTCCATATGTGTTATTTCTTAGTTTTGATGTCTTCAGTATTATTCTACAATGTAGAAAATAGTACAAATAAAATAAAACCCTTGAATGTGTAGGTGTCCAAACTTTTGACTGGTACTGTATGTTATTACATTTTAGGACTTTTGTCAGCCAAAACATGACACCCACCCTTTTTTTCATGTGTTCTATCGCAAACTGTCATAAACATAAAGCTTTCCAACGTAGCATCAACTATCCAAAGCCACATTGACATCTTGAAATTAGCACATCAATTACAAAAAATTACAATTTAATATATTTAAATCCCACTTCGTAACTTAACAAAATGTGAAAAAGGTTCAAGGGAGTGCAGACGTTCTAAAGGCAATGTATTATATTAGGTTAACATTTCAAAATAGTCTGATGCATATCCTGAAGATCAGATCAAATAGCCTGTAGATCAGATCAAATAGCCTGTAGATCAGATCAAATAGCCTGTAGATCAGATCAAATAGCCTGTAGATCAGATCAAATAGCCTGTAGATCAGATCAAATAGCCTGTAGATCAGATCAAATAGCCTGTAGATCAGATCAAGGAACGCTGTTTATACTTCCATCCCTTTTGTTATTGGCTGATTCCATCGCCAGCAATGCCCAAAAATATTATTGGAATTCTCACATAGAAACGTAATTGGAGTCTGTTATGATGAGTTTCTAGGGTGTTCAAAGAATCAAGGATGCAAGGATATACTTAGACATTCTGTATTTAATGATCGGTACCGGGTTAGAAACACCAACGGACATAGCTTTGCCGTTTTGCTGTTTCCAACTAACTAACAAAGAAGACACTCTACCTTTTATATACCCTCTTGGTCCTCCTTCCTTTCACATCCATCTGGAAACCATCATAGGCCACCCTGTCTCTGTTCTTCTTACCCTTTGACCTCAGGTCACTACATCCTGTCCATCAGTCACACTACCCTGACCATCACTAATTACATTTTAGTCATTTAGCAGACGCTCTTATCCAGAGCGACTTAAAGTTAGTGAATACATATATATATATATATATATATATTTTATACTGGCCCCCCATGGGAATTGAACCCACAACCCTGGCATTGCAAACGCCATGCTCTATCAACTGAGCTACATCCCTGCCGGCCATTCCCTCCCCTACCCTGGACGACGCTGGGCCAATTGTGCGCCGCCCATGAGTCTCCCGGTCGCGGCCGGCTGCGACAGAGCCTGGATTCGAACCAGGATCTCTAGTCCTCTCTAGGAGAGGAGAGGTATGGCTGCTGAACTAGGACAGGAGAGGTATGGCTACTGAACTAGGAGAGGAGAGGTATGGCTGCTGAACTAGGACAGGAGAGGTATGGCTGCT
>NW_025538138.1:0-22674 GCF_020615455.1 Coregonus clupeaformis | reverse complement strand
TTTTAAAATTTGATTTCACCTTTATTTAACCAGGTAAGCCAGTTGAGAACAGGTTCTCATTTACAACTGCGACCTGGCCAAGATAAAGCAAAGTAGTGCAATAAAAAACAACACAGAGTTACATATGGGGTAAAAAACATAAAGTCAGAAATACAACAGAAAATATATATACAGTGTGTGCAAATGTAGCAAGTTATGGAGGTAAGGCAATAAATAGGCTATAGTGCAGAATAATTACAATAGTATTAACACTGGAATGCTAGATGTGCAAGAGATTATGTGCAAATAGAATACTGGGGTGCAAAAGAGCAAAATAAATAACAATATAGGGATGAGGTAGTTGGGTGGGCTAATTTCAGATGGGCTGTGTACAGGTGCAGTGATCGGTAAGGTGCTCTGACAACTGATGCTTAAAGTTATTGAGGGAGATAAGAGTCTCCAGCTTCAGAGATTTTTGCAATTCGTTCCAGTCATTGGCAGCAGAGAACTGGAAGGAATGGCGGCCAAAGGAGGTGTTGGCTTTGGGAATGACCAGTGAGATATACCTGCTGGAGCGCCAGACTACGGGTGGGTGCTGCTATGGTGACCAATGAGCTAAGATAAGGCGGGGATTTGCCTAGCAGTGATTTATAGATGGCCTGGAGCCAGTGGGTTTGACGACCGAACATGTAGTGAGGACCAGCCAACAAGAGCGTACAGGTCACAGTGGTGGGTAGTGTATGGGGCTTTGGAGACAAAACGGATGGCACTGTGATAGACTACATCCAATTTGCTGAGTAGAGTGTTGGAGGCTATTTTGTAAATGACATCGCCGAAGTCAAGGATCGGTAGGATAGTCAGTTTTACGAGGGCATGTTTGGCAGCATGAGTGAAGGAGGCTTTGTTGCGAAATAGGAAGCCGATTCTAGATTTAACTTTGGATTGGAGATTCTTTATGTGAGTCTGGAAGTTGAGTTTACAGTCTAACCAGACACCTAGGTATTTGTAGTTGTCCACATACTCTAGGTCAGACCCGTCGAGAGTGGTGATTCTAGTCGGGTGGGCGGGTGCCAGCAGCGTTCGATTGAAAAGCATGCATTTAGTTTTACTAGTGTTTAAGAGCAGTTGGAGGCTACTGAAGGATTGTTGTATGGCATTGAAGCTCGTTTGGAGGTTTGTTAACACAGTGTCCAATGAAGGGCCAGATGTATACAAAATGGTGTCGTCTGCGTAGAGGTGGATCTGAGAGTCACCAGCAGCAAGAGCGACATCATTGATATACACGGAGAAAAGTGTCGGCCCAAGAATTGAACCCTGTGGCACCCCCATAGAGACTGCCATAGGTCCAGACAACAGGCCCTCCGATTTGACACACTGAACTCTATCTGAGAAGTAGTTGGTGAACCAGGCGAGGCAGTCATTTGAGAAACCAAGGCTATTTAGTCTGCCAATAAGAATGCGGTGGTTGACAGAGTCGAAAGCCTTGGCCAGGTCGATGAAGACGGCTGCACAGTACTGTCTATTATCAATCGCGGTTATAATATCGTTTAGGACCTTGAGCGTGGCTGAAGTGCACCCGTGACCAGCTCGAAACCGGATTGCATAGCGGAGAAGGTACGGTGGTATTCGAAATGGTCGATGATCTGTTTGTTAACTTGGCTTTCGAATACTTTCGAAAGGCAGGGCAGGATGGATATAGGTCTGTAGCAATTTGGATCTAGAGTGTCACCCCCTTTGAAGAGGGGGATGACCGCGGCAGCTTTCCAATCTCTGGGGATCTCAGACGTTATGAAAGAGAGGTTGAACAGACTAGTAATAGGGGTAGCGACAATTTCGGCGGCTAGTTTTAGAAAGAAAGGGTCCAGATTGTCTAGCCCAGCTGATTTGTAGGGGTCCAGATTTTGCAGCGCTTTCAAAACATCAGCTGTCTGAATTTGTGTGAAGGAGAAGCGGGGGGGGCATGGGCAAGTTGCAGCAAAGGGTGCAGAGTTGGTGGCCGGGTTAGTGGTAGCCAGATGGAAAGCATGGCCAGCTGTAGCAAAATGCTTGTTGAAATTCTCGATTATTGTAGATTTATCGGTGGTGATAGTGTTTCCTAGCCTCAGTGCAGTGGGCAGCTGGGAGGAAGTGCTCTTATTCTCCATGGACTTTACAGTGTCCCAAAACTTTTTGGAGTTAGTGCTACAGGATGCAAATTTCTGTTTGAAAAAAGTTAACCTTTGCTTTCCTGACTGCTTGTGTATATTGGTTCCTAACTTCCCTGAAAAGTTGCATATCGCGGGGCTATTTGATGCTAATGCTGTACGCCACAGGATGTTTTTGTGCTGGTCAAGGGCAGTCAAGTCTGAGGAGAACCAGGGGCTATATCGGTTCTTAGTTCTGTATTTTTGAATGGGGCATGTTTATTTAAGATTGAGAGGAAATTACTTTTAAGGAACAACCAGGCATCCTCTACTGACGGAATGAGATCTATATCCATCCAGGATACCTGGGCCAGGTCAATTAGGAAGGCCTCCTCGCTAAAGTGTTTTAGGGAGCGTTTGACAGTGATGAGGGGTGGTCGTTTGACCGCGGACCCGTTACGGACGCAGGCAATAAGGCAGTGATCGCTGAGATCCTGGTTGAAGACAGCTGAGGTGTATTTAGAGGGTATGTTAGTCAGGATGATATCTATGAGGGTACCCATGTTTTACGGATTTAGGGTTGTACCTGGTAGGTTCGTTGATAATTTGCGTGAGGTTGAGGGCATCTAGCTTGGATTGTAGGATGGCTGGGGTATTAAGCATATCCCAATTTAGGTCACCAAGCAGTACAAACTCTGAGGATAAATGGGGGGCAATCAATTCACATATGGTGTCCAGGGCACAGCTGGGGGCTGAGGGGGTCTGTAGCAAGCGGCAACAGTGAGAGACTTATTTCTGGAAAGGTGGATTTTTAGAAGTAGAAGCTCAAACTGTTTGGGCACAGACCTGGATAGTATGATAGAGCTCTGCAGGCTATCTCTACAGTAGATTGCAACTCCACCCCCTTTGGCAGTTCTATCTAGACGGAAAATGTTGTAGTTGGGGATGGAAATTTCAGAATTTTTGGTGGCCTTCCTGAGCCAGGATTCAGACACTGCTAGAACATCAGGGTTGGCAGAGTGTGCTAACGCAGTGAATAACTCAAACTTAGGAAGTAGACTTCTGATATTTATGTGCAAGAAACCAAGACTTTGCGATTACAGAAGTCATCAAATGATAGCGCCTGGGGAGTAGGAGTGATACTGAGGGCTGCAGGGCCTGGGTTAGCCTCTACATCACCAGAGGAACAGAGGAGGACTAGAATAAGGATACGGCTAAAGGCTTTAAGAACTGGTCTTCTAGTGCGTTGGGTACATAGAATAAAGGGGGCAGATTTCCGGGTGTTATAGAAAAGATTCAGGGCATTATGTACAGACAAGGATATGGAAGGATATGAGTAAAGTGGAGGTAAACCTAAGCGTTGGGTAACAATGAAAGAGATAGCATCGCTGGAGGCATCAATTGAGTCGGTCTCCGCGTGTATAGGGGGAGGGGCAAAGGAGCTATCTAAGGCAGGTTTAGCTAGGCTGGGGGGTCTACAGTGATATAGTACAATTAGAAATAACCGAAACAACAATAAACTAACCATGTTTGGGCTGAGGCTAAACATAAACAGGATGTAGTACCGTAAAAAGGAACAGTCCAGCAGATATCAGCTGTATAGCTGAGTTATCATAAGGTCCGGTGGTGAAGCACTAGTAAGAGGCCACGGCTAGCGTGTGCTAGCGGGCCAGGGCTAGCAGATGGATGGAATCTTCGTGGTTAACGTCGTAACCACATCAGACGATTTCGTCGGCAGACCAGTCGTGTAGGATCGGCGGGGCTCCGTGTCAACACTAGGTGGTCCCGTCCGGTTGACAGAGAGGTAGATAGCCGGGAGATGGGCGATGGGCCTAGCTCAGGATGATTAGCCAGACCACAGCGTCCGTTTTGTTGTAGCTGGCTGGTGGTAGCTAGCTGGTAGCGATGAATCCGGAGTTAAAGGTCCAGTGATTCAGTGATTCCGGCGGAAAAACTGATATGTTCTGGGTCGATAACGCTGTGCAGACTGGCCGAATATCCGGTGATCAATGTCCAGTGATTAAAATTAATCCCGCAGAAAAAAATCCAATGTTCTGGGTGAAACACCGCTAGCTGTGGCTAATAGCAAATAGCAAGTAGCTAGTTAGCTGGCTAGCTAGTTTCAACTGGAGATTCTAGATTCTAGATAAAGGTAAGTCAATAATAGAATCCGTTCCACATTGAGTGAGGCGGGTTGCAGGAAAGTATATCTTGTAGAAGGATGAAAAGTCTGATAGGGAAATATGTACGAAAAATAGGGTATTTACAGGCTATTTACAGACAGACGATAAAAACACAACTGCACTACTACGCCATCTTGGATGGAGGCCAGGTGGCTGTTGTAGTAGGTGACAGTGTGTGGCCGGGGGCTTCTACACTGTTCTTCCTCTGCTTCTGTCCTCCTGCAGCTCCTGAATGCCCTGACCCCCTCCAGTCCACACTCAGCCCTGGCCCGCCCACCGGCTTCAACAAGCACACCCCACAACTAACCACCTCATAATCACTGAGTAATAGAGGCTACAGGTTTCCGAGATATTAGACCACAGTTACCATGTAGTCATGAGAGGGGAGAGTAGCCTTATGCCTTCAACCTCAGAGGATGATAGTGGTTTGAAGTGAGGTGAAAGGAATGCAGGTGAAGATTTTGCCTAAAGGGTTAAAGAAGTACTGTCAAATGAAATGGACAGTTGGACCAGATTCATACCTTATTAGCTGGATTCTCTGATGGCCCTTGCACAGACATGGCTGTGTTCATGTTGCTGGACGTCTTTGCTAGCTGAGAGGACTCTGGACATAGTAGCAGTGAGGCTGTTAGGTGAGTTGTCTCAGTTGTCCGGTAGACTGATGAACGGTCCCTGTCCAGACTTGCAGAGAGAGAGACATCAGGGAAAGCTTTTCAACCCTTCCAGAGTAACACGCCTCCTGCTGGCCCTGTGCTTGTAAAATACTTATAACAGTCATCATCGTATCACATGGCTGAATTGAATGATCTTGTACACTGAGGAAGTAGTTCAGTCAAGAACATTTACATATGGGAAAACGTATCATGATAAATGGTATGATCACACATTGTTCTGTTGTAGGGTTTCAATCTGACAGCAGCCAACTCTGTCTCCTCAGACAACAACTGCTCCGTTACCATGTTTGTGTTTGTGTTGTAGAGCAGTTGGCTTCATTTCTCAGACAATCTGCTGGGCGGTGTGAGATCCTGGCCTGGAGAATGGTCCAGAATCAGACAATCGGCCAGTGTTAGAACCTTGGATCTATGCCATGGAGACCAGGTGTGTGTCCAAAATGGCACCATATTCCCCATATAGTGCACTACTTTTGACCAGAGCCCTATGGGCCCTGGTCAAAAGTAGTGCACTATATAGGGAATAGGGTGCCATTTTCAGATGCAGACTAGCTGTTCTGTCCATTCTACACAGCCCATTAGCTTAGTACACTATATGGCCATGCCTGTAACAAGCCAGTGGAATGGAGCAATCTATCCAAGCTGTAAAAATATACAAACTTAACATGCCTCATTATTTTAATTGGAGTGAAACTCCAACAGATTTTTATGGAATTCACGATATTCTCAGTCGACTTTTTTGTGGCATTAATAAATACATTTTTACATTTATATATGTACATAAATGTGTGTATTTGTGCTAATACTGTAAAATAATCGTTTAGATAAGAAACTCCTATATTTCCATATTCATGGTGAAAGCAGTGATCCTCCTTTTCTCTGCCTTTAAAACTTTGCCCTGAAATAATGGTTAAATATACAGTTTTGACAACAAAGTTGAGCCCCAGGCACTTAAAAGATACCCATCTTAAAGAAATTAATTACCTCCCTTGTTAATCTTGATATAATTAAATTTCTGAAGAATTAAATTTGCTGCAGTTTTACTTGTGCTACTGGTGCCATGGAGACAGGGCCGATAACGCCTGGTTCTCTAGCCCACAGAAGCTGCCTGCTGGCCAGGGACATGGGGACATCCCAACATCCAGGGCCCCATCCAAACCCCCTCTCTTCATCCCACTGCTGTCCTCCAAACCCCCTCTCCCCATCCCATCCCACGCCTCCAGTCCACACTTACAGGGAAAGAATAATAGAAGAATACCTCTATGATAGCCGTCAGTTTCTAGTTTCTGGCTTCTACCACATTCTCTCTGTTTCTTACCCAAGTCCTAGAGGAGCTAGCTAAGAGCTCTGGGTCTCCAGTCTAAATTGCGTCTCTCAGTCTCAGGCAGTGATAACATAACGTGGTTGTATGAATTGAGGGTTTGGGAGGGCTGCTAATGAAGTTGTCAATATGAAGCAGCCTAGGCAACCTGTGTAACTGCAGTGGTACGACCCCTGAGAGAGCAGTCAGAGAGTATGCTCCCTCCTCGCTGCTCTGACTCGCTCCAGGAACTCCTCTGTGTGTCTTTGTGTCACTTAGTGGAGTTATTTATAGTGTGTTCTCTCTCTCTGATGTTAGAATTAGCCGTGATTGGTTTGTGCAGCGTAGCATTGTGACATTACCGGAGAAGTGGTTGGATTTCTTGTTACTATATATTAAAGTTTGTTTTTCTTTTGACTAGATTATTTTTGTCAGCTACATTGTCAGCTCTAAAGGTTGGAGCCTTGGGGAAAGAAACAAGTGAAAGTGCTGGAAATGATATTTCATTAAAAGCTGGCGTGGGGCAGAGGGAATAAAAAAAATAGTTTAAATGTATAGCAGTAGGCAGAATAACTAGATGGCAGAAATGCCAACGTAAATGTAGAGATTCAAGTTTTCCACGTCAGGATCTGATTTAGTATGTTTCCTTGTGGAGGTTAATGTACAGTGGGGAAAAAAAGTATTTAGTCAGCCACCAATTGTGCAAGTTCTCCCACTTAAAAAGATGAGAGAGGCCTGTAATTTTCACCATAGGTACACGTCAACTATGACATACAAAATGAGGAAATAAAATCCAGAAAATCACATTGTAGGATTTTTTATGAATTTATTTGCAAATGATGGTGGAAAATAAGTATTTGGTCAATAACAAAAGTTTCTCAATACTTTGTTATATACCCTTTGTTGGCAATGACACAGGTCAAACGTTTTCTGTAAGTCTTCACAAGGTTTTCACACACTGTTGCTGGTATTTTGGCCCATTCCTCCATGCAGATCTCCTCTAGAGCAGTGATGTTTTGGGGCTGTCACTGGGCAACACGGACTTTCAACTCCCTCCAAAGATTTTCTATGGGGTTGAGATCTGGAGACTGGCTAGGCCACTCCAGGACCTTGAAATGCTTCTTACGAAGCCACTCCTTCGTTGCCCGGGCGGTGTGTTTGGGATCATTGTCATGCTGAAAGACCCAGCCACGTTTCATCTTCAATGCCCTTGCTGATGGAAGGAGGTTTTCACTAAAAATCTCACGATACATGGCCCCATTCATTCTTTCCTTTACACGGATCAGTCGTCCTGGTCCCTTTGCAGAAAAACAGCCCCAAAGCATGATGTTTCCACCCCCATGCTTCACAGTAGGTATGGTGTTCTTTGGATGCAACTCAGCATTCTTTGTCCTCCAAACACGACGAGTTGAGTTTTTACCAAAAAGTTCTATTTTGGTTTCATCTGACCATATGACATTCTCCCAATCCTCTTCTGGATCATCCAAATGCACTCTAGCAAACTTCAGACGGGCCTGGACATGTACTGGCTTAAGCAGGGGGACACGTCTGGCACTGCAGGATTTGAGTCCCTGGCGGCGTAGTGTGTTACTGATGGTAGGCTTTGTTACTTTGGTCCCAGCTCTCTGCAGGTCATTCACTAGGTCCCCCCGTGTGGTTCTGGGATTTTTTCTGACCGTTCTTGTGATTATTTTGACCCCACGGGGTGAGATCTTGCGTGGAGCCCCAGATCGAGGGAGATTATCAGTGGTCTTGTATGTCTTCCATTTCCTAATAATTGCTCCCACAGTTGATTTCTTCAAACCAAGCTGCTTACCTATTGCAGATTCAGTATTCCCAGCCTGGTGCAGGTCTACAATTTTGTTTCTGGTGTCCTTTGACAGCTCTTTGGTCTTGGCCATAGTGGAGTTTGGAGTGTGACTGTTTGAGGTTGTGGACAGGTGCATTTTATACTGATAACAAGTTCAAACAGGTGCCATTAATACAGGTAACGAGTGGAGGACAGAGGAGCCTCTTAAAGAAGAAGTTACAGGTCTGTGAGAGCCAGAAATCTTGCTTGTTTATAGGTGACCAAATACTTATTTTCCACCATAATTTGTAAATAAATTCAAAAAAAATCCTACAATGTGATTTTCTGGAAAAAAAATTCTCAGTTTGTCTGTCATAGTTGACGTGTACCTATGATGAAAATTACAGGCCTCTCTCATCTTTTTAAGTGGGAGAACATGCACAATTGGTGGCTGACTAAATACTTTTTTTCCCCACTGTATACTACTCTAACTGAAGAAAAACAGCAGATCTGGCCTCAACTTTCTAGATAATGATTGTATAATGAATGTTCCATCGTTATATAGACTACTTATAGTGCAGCATTAGTTACATGTGCTCTGTTCTCTAAGCAGACTAGAGTCACAAGTAAATACTTTTTTCAGAATGACCATCCACAGACAGCCAGACCTAGTTTTATTATTAGGATTTTTTTGTAAAATAGTTTTGGTTGATCTCAGTGCCTCGTGTCCGCAGCATGAATTAGAAAGAGTATTCCTGGATATTACTTTTAATTTGAAGGGCCTTTGGTTGCTTGCCGGGGAAGGTTTGATTAAAAAGAAAGGCACCATACTGTTTGCAGATGGAGGCGCTTCAGGAAGACTCTAATTGAATTTGTACATTGAGATGCCAGGCTAGTCAAAGCACCTGTCTGGCACATACTAGGACAGCTTGCATGTGGAAGTATTACTGAAAAATCTCAGCTGGTTCTCCACTATCAAATTCATTATATGGGTTACTGTTTGCAATGCAGAAGAACTCGAAGAAGAACCAATGAGTAAATAGATTGTTGCTGGTGTTGAATGTAGATAATTTCCTGTCTATTGGAATAGTTTGTTGTGAGAGTAGACTTGGGTATATTTTTTCCATACCTTGCTTCACATCTCAAACATAAACATACTTCAATCATAAACAATCCTTTCAGCCCCTTCTCAGTACTACAACCCCTGGTGTACAGTAGACCCCATCCACCCCCCTTTCACTCTCTAGCCTCCCACTGTGAGAGAACTTAACTTGTTCTGGCAATTACTCTGCATCGCCCCTCTAATATAGAACCAGCCACCATTCCATTACAGTGGGGAAAAAAAGGATTTAGTCAGCCACCAATTGTGCAAGTTCTCCCACTTAGAAAGATGAGAGAGGCCTGTAATTTTCATCATAGGTACATGTCAACTATGACAGACAAAATGAGAAAATAAAATCCAGAAAATCACATTGTAGGATTTTTAATGAATTTATTTGCAAATTATGGTGGAAAATAAGTATTTGGTCACCTACAAACAAGCAAGATTTCTGGCTCTCACAGACCTGTAACTTCTTCTTTAAGAGGCTCCTCTGTCCTCCACTCGTTACCTGTATTAATGGCACCTGTTTGAACTTGTTATCAGTATAAAAGACACCTGTCCACAACCTCAAACAGTCACACTCCAAACTCCACTATGGCCAAGACCAAAGAGCTGTCAAAGGACACCAGAAACAAAATTGTAGACCTGCACCAGGATGGGAAGACTGAATCTGCAATAGGTAAGCAGCTTGGTTTGAAGAAATCAACTGTGGGAGCAATTATTAGGAAATGGAAGACATACAAGACCACTGATAATCTCCCTCGATCTGGGGCTCCACGCAAGATCTCACCCCGTGGGGTCAAAATGATCACAAGAACGGTGAGCAAAAATCCCAGAACCACACAGGGACCTAGTGAATGACCTGCAGAGAGCTGGGACCAAAGTAACAAAGCCTACCATCTGTAACACACTACGCCAGGGACTCAAATCCTGCAGTGCCAGACGTGTCCCCTGCTTAAGCCAGTACATGTCCAGGCCCGTCTGAAGTTTGCTAGAGTGCGTTTGGATGATCCAGAAGAGGATTGGGAGAATGTCATATGGTCAGATGAAACCAAAATAGAACTTTTTGGTAAAAACTCAAGTCGTCGTGTTTGGAGGACAAAGAATGCTGAGTTGCATCCAAAGAACACCATACCTACTGTGAAGCATGGGGGTGGAAACATCATGCTTTGGGGCTGTTTTTCTGCAAAGGGACCAGGACGACTGAACCGTGTAAAGGAAAGAATGAATGGGGCCATGTATCGTGAGATTTTGAGTGAAAACCTCCTTCCATCAGCAAGGGCATTGAAGATGAAACGTGGCTGGGTCTTTCAGCATGACAATGATCCCAAACACACCGCCCGGGCAACGAAGGAGTGGCTTCATAAGAAGCATTTCAAGGTCCTGGAGTGGCCTAGCCAGTCTCCAGATCTCAACCCCATAGAAAATCTTTGGAGGGAGTTGAAAGTCCGTGTTGCCCAGCGACAGCCCCAAAACATCACTGCTCTAGAGGAGATCTGCATGGAGGAATGGGCCAAAATACCAGCAACAGTGTGTGAAAACCTTGTGAAGACTTACAGAAAACGTTTGACCTGTGTCATTGCCAACAAAGGGTATATAACAAAGTATTGAGAAACTCTTGTTATTGACCAAATACTTATTTTCCACCATAATTTGCAAATAAATTCATTAAAAATCCTACAATGTGATTTTCTGGATTTTTTTCCCTCATTTTGTCTGTCATAGTTGACGTGTACCTATGATGAAAATTACAGGCCTCTCTCATCTTTTTAAGTGGGAGAACTTGCACAATTGGTGGCTGACTAAATCCTTTTTTCCCCATTGTATCTCATATCAATCAGTGCTACATTCAAATGGCTGACATGTCCTTTAACAACCAGACTATAAAGAATATTTTACATTGTTATGTTTTGTACATTTCTATACATTTGTTGTGATGCAATGTATTCCTCTCATATTGTTATTTTTTATGATAAAAACAGTGTGGCTAAAATTAGCCCTCTAGAAAATAGAAAATGATGCTGGAGGATAAACAAGACAGCGAGTGGCTCCATTAGTGAGGATGGGTTATTGGCTGACTTGCCTCTTCTCATGGCAGCCCATTAAAAGTGTTAATGTCTGCCCGCAGCAGCGCCTGGGGGAACAGAAGGAGGCCATGGAAGGCATATTTCACATGCATCAGACACTGGAATTAAAGAGACCAATGTTCCCTAAAAATACTGAAGTACATCTCTTTCTGATGTGCGTCCTGGGCAAAAAATTCATTGATCTTGGAATGTCCCTTGGCAATTATAAAATATTAAATCCAAGTCACACTTTTCGGCTCCAGCTTAATTTTTTTTTTTCTCTTGCTTTTCCACTGCTCTCCCATTTGATCAATTTAAATGGAATGGAGGGTAATAAAACAACTGACTGCACTAATAATAAAAACCATGCTCAGAACTGGAAGTCCTTGTTATGTTCCAGTATTGTTGTTTCTTATTCCTTCTTTTTTATATATATATATTTTTATAGCTATTCCTGGACATTAAATAAGCGATATCTCCAGCAAAAGCAGAACGATCTAAAGACTTCACACTAGAATACCCCAGCAGTTCTATCAAGCCATGCAAATGACTTTAATTTCACCACACTGGGGATTGAGACGTGCGTGTTTGATATATTTATTTCTAAGCACAAGGTCTGCTCAGTCTCTTATGTGATGCCTGTTCCAGAACTCTGGGGACGACAAATATTTGTCAGCTGCTTTTCATTTAGGTCTGTGGCCCCGGTGCCTCCCTCCCCGTCCACTCAGTGTCCTCCGAGATTAGAGAAGGGGTCCACAGTTAATTGCCCAAATCATTAAATGTAACGTTGATCTCAATAAATACATTCACCCAGCTGTTTGATAAGGTACATGGTTCATTAAGCCCTGCGCTTGTTTGTCGTTTGCCTAATTAAGATTTAAAATCGATCATTGAGTGCGTAATGTACAGTGCAATATAGCCTAGCCAGGCTTGTTGTACAGGGACTGGGAGCCTGTCTTCTTTTTCTCGGGTGTTAAGGAAAGGAAAGGCATCCGCTTGATAAAGCTCTACCATTTAGCACACTGACTGCAATGGGAATTAGACATCCTGTGCTAATTAACAAGCCCAATTAACTGTGAAATTCAGGCATGTTTTGACAAATAATCTCAGCAGAATTCAGACATCTTCGCCCTAGACAGTATCATCATCTACCTCTCAACGAAGAGAGAGAATAAAAGACTTGTGATTTTGGAGAGGTGCTCAACAATTGTTTGTTTTGCTCAAATGTAATAATTTGTTGTAGAACCCCATAGGTTAACATTTACATTTTCGTCATTTAGCAGACGCTCTTATCCAGAGCGACTTACAAATTAAGTTGTTATTCGTCTGGTATATCACATTACAAATGTTTTTATAGTCTGTCAGGTGGGTTGGATCAATTTAGCACACTTCCTAAAGAGGTCCACCACATATGTTACTGAAAACTACATTTCGATTGGATGATGCCTTTTTTTTTTATCTGGTTGAATAGCCTAATTGCCGTTCTAGAACTGAGAGCAAAGAATTCAAATAAACAGACTGATTGAAGCATTAACAAGCCTGGCGGAGCGTTAGGTCTTTGTTCTCTGAGGAGAAGTACGGTACAACAGAGCTTTGTTGTGGTTGGAAATTGTTGGAGTGAGATCAGCTGGCCAACATATAACTAACTAACCCAAGGCTCTCCTGACCAGTTCCTACAAGTTAATTTACTGTTCCCCCAAAACACGAAACAAAGAATTGTCATCGCCTGAGGGAACTTCGCTCTGTGGCTTTTGTGTCTCATTCCCATTTTGATTCATTATCACATGTATTTTTTAGATTGCATCAATTATGTATTTGTTGGACTAATGAACACTCTCTCGACTGATAGAACTTTGGAAGTTTGAGTTGTGAGTGTGAAGAACCGGATTTGGTCTGCCCAGATTGCGTCAGTGTGGCTGATTACATGTCAGTTGAGAGCGATAGATGTGGTCTTGCTGGAAGGCTTGGTGGGTCTTGTCTTTGTCAGTGTTTATATACACCCACAATGAAGGAGAGGGAGCCAGATGAAGTAAACATACCCCTGGGTCAGACTGTATGCACTTTGTACACTGTGTGTGTGTGTGTGTGTGTGTGTGTGTGTGTGTGTGTGTGTGTGTGTATGTGTGTGTGTGTAGGGTAAGGGGTTAGGAAAAATAGGATTTTGAATGGGACTGAATTGTGTGTCCCCACAAGGTTAGCTGTACAAGATTGTGTGTGTGTGTGTGCGGTCCCCGGTTGAGGGGCTGACCCGTTGAAAAGCGTTAAACAGGCCCCTGCTGGCTTTATTACCTGTCCATTACATCCACTCTACTGTCTGACAGAGGACACTACTACGGTATAAACCAGGCACATTGCATGGCGCTGTGCTCACAGTGATTTGGATGCTGTGCAGTATATTTTAATAGGAAGTCTACCATTGACTGGGAACACATTGGCTTTGGGTGTGTTTGAATATCAGGCAGCGCTGGAGGTGTTAGTCGGCAGGGCGGGCGCCGGTGGGCACTCCCGCAGCCTCCCGCCCCTGGTGCAGGAAGAATGAAGCACTTCCTTTTACTTGATATGTAATTATTATGGCAGACAAGGGTGTGGGTTTAATACCGAGTCAATATGTAGATATGGTTTTATACATACACACAGCTAGATTAGCTGCCTGAGAAGAGGAAATGCTGTTACTGTAGAACAGGTTGCCAAAACGCTGTGCAGGTATACTGAGGAAGCCTTTAGGGCCTCTGCAGGAGAAACCTGTTGAGAGAAATGAAGCTTCCAGAGGAAGGGAAGAAGGCTGAGGGGGAGCGTGAGGATGAGTCCCAATAACTGAAGACAAACGGGGGGCTGCACGTCCCTTCTTAACCTTTGACCCTGTGGGTGTCTCTCCTAGTTGGCCTGAATGGAGCCTAGACTCATCCTCTAATCACCTATACCTCTCATACTCTCCAGTACTGTTAACTTTCTTTCCACGTAGTCCCACAAAGCTGAACACCATGTCAAGAAAAGAAGCTATCAAGAAAATTAATAATTTTTAAATTAGATGGAAAACGTTCTGTAAATGTCCCAGGTTTGACAACCCCTTTAAATATGAAACTCAGACTTGGGGAGGTAGGTCAAAACCTCACATGGGGGATCTATATAAAACATGAAGATCATCTCTGTCTGTCCCCTGTAGACCCAGGATGTTAATCAGAGCTGCTCTTCAGACGTAACCTACTCCCTCTGCCTTTAATGACACACTGTAGCGACACGCTTTAGACACGCTTTACATGCCTTACATCAGGTGGGGATTGGTGACAGGAGCAGTACAGGGACAGCGCGTACGACGGCTAAGGCGATAGTTTGCAAAAAGGACCCATTTATTTAAGATCAAGGACCTGTTTAGAGTTTGAACCTCCACTGGAAAACTGCTCTCTAATATCTCAGTGATCTGCATAATCCGTCCCTTGGTGCACTGGGTTACATTACATGTTCCTTGGAAGTGAAAAGTGTCGCTTCTCGTATGAGGTTTTATGGGAAAACATTGACAGTTCTGGGTAGATGGGTAAAGTGTGGTGCTCTGGGATCTACTCTTGTGCCAATAGTTTCCCTCCCATTACCCTGTGAAGTCAGGGTCTATTAGTACCACAGTACGGTGCTCTATAGTTCTCTAATGTTGTCCACCATTACGCTAGCCTACTTTGTTCTCCCCAATTAGGCCATTTCTGTCTGGGACGTGTTCAGTAATGTGTTCAGTGCCTGGTCGTCCTTTACTCTTTCCTGAGTAGCTTCTTTGTTTCTGTTCGCCTCTTCCTGTCCCTCCCTGTCCATGATTAGGAGTGATTCACTTCAACAAAGACATGAAAGAGGCGGACCACAGCCCTCATTTGGTATCTTTTTATATCAATATCAAAAATGTCTGGGTAACAATTAACTACCATGCTATTTTAGTTTTCCATTAAAACTGGAAAAAAAGTAGCTTTTTAGCAAAACAAATTTCTTAAGCAAGAATTTTGCTAGGACAGTCTGGGAGTGGTCTGAGTTGGGAGGGGAAAACTTAAAACTAGCTGTTATTGGCAAAGAGCTTTGGAACTGTCTTTCTTATTGGTCTATTAATCAATTTACAGCATGGTGATGTCTACAGGCAAGCTGAAACTCCCGCCCATGAAAACAGGTTGATTAGAAGGTCCTGTGTACATTGTATTTTCAACCTGCAACTATCAGGAAATAACAACGATCACATTCACAGTGTTAGTTTCATCCGCTGTTGTACAATATGATACAAAACACAGGAAAAAATGAATTTTCACCGTGGGGCCTTTAAAAGTAACTAACCATCGGTTGAAAAACGCCCCGACTGGTGCCTTGGTTATTAACTCAGTCACCACCCTCTCATTCAACTTGAATTAAAAATTTAAAACCACAAGAAATGACACTGCCACACCATTTAAAGTGTGTAAAAACCAACAAGGGCTCATTAGCAGAGTACTTCTGAAGACAAGCATTCTGACTTGAGACTCATTACACTTTCCCCATTTTAACTCTAATTGGGTTCATTTTATATATGAAACGCTCTGAATATTTAATGCAGATAAAGTTTGGCACAACTGATACTTTATGAACAGCAGATCTGAAGATACTTGCCCCGATAAATTGCCCAGGTTATCAAGCATGTACAGTACAGTATTATCCTATTAGTAGTCTTTTGTATTGCTCTAGAGAGAACTTCAGAAAGAAGAGGCACAGAATGGGTTGTTAGGATGGTGGTTCCATGTTCAACAGTCTAATAGTCTTAGTGTTTAAATGTTAAAAGACAAAGACATTTCATGTTGGGTCTAATCCATTTTATTTAGGTAATAACAGCTCTGTTGTTGTACCACTGACAGACAATAGAGCTCTTCTGACCATCAACCCCACAAAGTTATTACCAACTTTAACATTGAGGATATAACCTAGTTAATATATTGCAGTCTCTTAATTTGGTAAGATAGTCAGCTAGTCCAGCTAAGAGCGATGCAATTAAACATATTAAAAAATATGTTAGTTTTTTTTTTGTAGTTTCTGCCATCTCCGACTCGCTCCTCAACAAAATATTTTTTCTCTGAGGTTGGAAAATAAAAAACAGCCCAGATTCTGATTCCAGGCAGGGAAGTTTGAAGTTCTTTGTTTGGAAGGAAGGTTCCGGGTGCTGCACACTGTTTAGCTTGGTGACCCTGTGACTGTCTTCTGAGGAGTTGTATGAGCAGCCCTCCAGAATACTGCTTCAGGTTCAGCTTTCATCTTAGCAGTAACCTGTGGACTTTGAAACTCAAGGCGATGGAATTGCAGCTTTGTCAGTACACTACTAATTAGAAAATCCCTGACCTAAAGCAAGATGTTTTAATTATGTGTTGTGTCAACGAGTTTGCAGATTTAATCCATGGTTGATACACACTCAAGTGTACCACAAACTGTGTTGTTGTACTCACACTGTAAATCAACTGTTAGGGATTTGTTTTAAGGCTCTTTTTTCCCTCTCCCTCTCTATCTGCCCCTATAACCTTCTGCCTTCTCATCCTCCATGTTTGTTTTAAGCCATCACATGCTTAAGTAGCCAATCTAGATTGTGAGTTAATGTGTTAGCTCGTGAAAAAGCTGGTCTGATTTGTGTTGGTTTGTGTTGTGTTCTGTGTGAGGCTGAACAGTGTGACAGCTAGGCTATAGAGCTGTAGCTGGTTGGAGACTACAGCGTTGCTCTGTTGCTGTGAGTCAGTGTGAGGAAAGCCAGGAAAGGGTTAAACAGAAATTGAGCGGGGATGCTGGGGGCAGCAGTGCTGCAGAACATAGCAGTGTTCGTGCGAAGGCAAGTCATTTCCCGAAACACTGCAGACACATGCCTGCGGCGCTCTAAAACCTTTGGAGACCAAAATGGCTTGCAGGAGTTAGAAGTAATAAGGTGTTTTTTTGCCTTCTTTCTCCTTGACTGAAATTCTGCACGGTTGCTATGCATTATTGCCATGGAGCTGGGTAGCGGTTTTTATGTTTTATGTGGCTATTAAGATGCTCTGCAACTGGCATTTTTTGTGGATTTGTTGTTCTTTAGTGGAGAACCAAATGGAAGTTGTTTGTTTTGAAAGTAATTCCTAAATTTTTTTATCATGATCAGAATGCCAGACCTGACTCTTTTTGTCTTGTATTTTTTTCAGTTTTTCCTTTTTTGTAATCTTTTCAAGGACAAAGGGAAAATATGAATCCCTTTTTAGATTAAAATGACTATATTTACCTAACATGGTTGAACATGCTCTTGCTCTCTCTCACTCTCTCTTTCTCTCTCTGTCTCCCTTTCTCTCTCTCTCTGTCTCTCTCTCTCACTATCTCTCTCTCTCTGTTTTATGATCATTGTCACAGTGCTTTCCTGCTGTGTATGGTTTTCTACAGAATAGGACCTCTCTATGAGCCCTGACCCTCCACAAGGTCAGATAAAGGGCAATCTGTGTATGAGCCTGAACATAAACCTGCAGTATTAGTCCAGTCTTCCTCTGCCCTCTCTCCCATCCTGGCCCACTGATTACCAGCAGACTGAACCAAAGCCTTTTCATCCTCTCCCCTGGTTCTGTTAATCTTGGCTAGCCTTCTCTTTGTGGTTCAAAGAGGGGCTCCAGCATATAATCTGGTGTATGGTACATCTGTGAATTATTATTCTAATTCTTTATACGTTTATTAGAGCTGAATAAACTCCACATCAAATACATCACTTGGGCGATGTCAAAAGGCCCGGGGCAAATCAGCCGACATCTGTTAACTCTTTCAAAATGGCCTCATCCAGCATGTCTGTGGGCGTATAAGGGAGAAGGAGAGAAAGAAAGAGAGAGAGAAAGAAAGAGGGACGGAGGGAGAGAGAGAGATGGGGACAGAGAAAAGAGTGGGAGAGAGAGAGGGATAAAGAAATGGAGGGAGAGGGAGAAAGAGAGGGAGAGAAAGAGAGAGAGGGTCTCTGTTGCTGATTAATGGCGGCCGTAGGAGAGAGGGAGAGGCGGTTGTGCGGACGGAGAGTGCAGACCGAGCGTGGAGAGAGAGGGACTGCACTCCCACGGCTGGACTACACACTATAAACAGAACTGAGGGAGGGAGGGAGGGAGGGTTGAGAGGAGGAGAGGAGCGTTCCCTGGTTGAAATGCAGCGTGGAGGTGAACATGTGGGAAAGCTTTGTGTTCCTGGCACTCAGTCAGTCGGTACGGTGGTGATGGGAGGGCCTTTTACTAACTTCACAGAACAGGGCGGCGGGCCGGGTTCCTTGACTGAATGGCACTAACACACTCACCAACCCCTTCACCACCATCTAAGCACTGGTCCCCCATTAGATGTTCCCAGTTGCACAGCCAGTCAGCCACAGACATGACTGTTGTACTGTTAATGTCTGGTCGTACCTTGTCACATTAACTCCTGGTTTAGCTTGTCAATAAAGAGGCTTCATTGAAAGTCTGTTTGTAAGTCAGATATTTCTTTGCCTTGAGGTTCAGGCTTTATGAACATGTGGAAAGGGATGGTTTAACATGTAAGTTGTAGGTTAATATGTACTACACTGCTGTACAGCCCACATAGCCAAGCTATTTCTTGACCTTACACATTTTTTCCCAGAATATGAAACACACACATTAGATGACTTTCCCATGTTGGAGAAACTGTGCAGACTGCTGTGTGTGTGTGTGTGTGCGCGCCGTGAGTGTGTGTGCATATGCACTCTTGTCTGTCTGTTTGTATATGTGTGTGTCTGCAGCCTCCTTTCCTCTCAGCCCCATGTCTGCAGCCTCCTCTCCTCTCAGCCCCCTGTCTGCAGCCTCCTGTCCTCCCAGCCCCATGTCTGCAGCCTCCTCTCCTCCCAGCCCCCTGTCTGCAGCCTCCTGTCCTCCCAGCCCCCTGTCTGCAGCCTCCTGTCCTCCCAGTCCCATGTCTGCAGCATCCTCTCCTCCCAGCCCCATGTCTGCAGCCTCCTGTCCTCTCAGCCCCCTGTCTGCAGCCTCCTGTCCTCCCAGCCCCCTGTCTGCAGCCTCCTGTCCTCCCAGCCCCATGTCTGCAGCCTCCTCTCCTCCCAGCCCCCTGTCTGCAGCCTCCTGTCCTCTCAGCCCCCTGTCTGCAGCCTCCTCTCCTCTCAGCCCCCTGTCTGCAGCCTCCTGTCCTCCCAGCCCCCTGTCTGCAGCCTCCTCTCCTCCCAGCCCCCTGTCTGCAGCCTCCTGTCCTCCCAGCCCCCTGTCTGCAGCCTCCTGTCCTCCCAGCCCCCTGTCTGCAGCCTCCTCTCCTCCAAGCCCCCTGTCTGCAGCCTCCTGTCCTCCCAGCCCCCTGTCTGCAGCCTCCTGTCCTCCCAGCACCATGTCTGCAGCCTCCTCTCCTCTCAGCCCCCTGTCTGCAGCCTCCTGTCCTCCCAGCCCCCTGTCTGCAGCCTCCTCTCCTCCCAGCCCCCTGTCTGCAGCCTCCTGTCCTCCCAGCACCATGTCTGCAGCCTCCTGTCCTCTCAGCCCCCTGTCTGCAGCCTCCTCTCCTCTCAGCCCCATGTCTGCAGCCTCCTCTCCTCTCAGCCCCCTGTCTGCAGCCTCCTCTCCTCTCAGCCCTCTGTCTGCAGCCTCCTCTCCTCTCAGCCCCCTGTCTGCAGCCTCCTCTCCTCCCAGCCCCCTGTCTGCAGCCTCCTCTCCTCTCAGCGCCATGTCTGCAGCCTCCTCTCCTCTCAGCCCCCTGTCTGCAGCCTCCTGTCCTCCCAGCCCCCTGTCTGCAGCCTCCTGTCCTCCCAGCCCCCTGTCTGCAGCCTCCTCTCCTCTCAGCCCCCTGTCTGCAGCCTCCTCTCCTCTCAGCCCCATGTCTGCAGCCTCCTCTCCTCTCAGCCCCATGTCTGCAGCCTCCTCTCCTCCCAGCACCATGTCTGCAGCCTCCTGTCCTCCCAGCCCCCTGTCTGCAGCCTCCTGTCCTCCCAGCCCCCTGTCTGCAGCCACCTGTCCTCCCAGCCCCCTGTCTGCAGCCTCCTCTCCTCTCAGCCCCATGTCTGCAGCCTCCTGTCCTCCCAGCCCCATGTCTGCAGCCTCCTCTCCTCCCAGCCCCCTGTCTGCAGCCTCCTCTCCTCTCAGCCCCATGTCTGCAGCCTCCTCTCCTCCCAGCCCCCTGTCTGCAGCCTCCTGTCCTCCCAGCCCCCTGTCTGCAGCCTCCTCTCCTCCCAGCCCCCTGTCTGCAGCCTCCTCTCCTCTCAGCCCCCTGTCTGCAGCCTCCTGTCCTCCCAGCCCCCTGTCTGCAGCCTCCTGTCCTCCCAGCCCCCCTGTCTGCAGCCTCCTCTCCTCTCAGCCCCATGTCTGCAGCCTCCTGTCCTCCCCAGCCCCATGTCTGCAGCCTCCTCTCCTCCCAGCCCCCTGTCTGCAGCCTCCTCTCTCTCTCAGCCCCCTGTCTGCAGCCTCCTCTCCTCTCAGCCCCCTGTCTGCAGCCTCCTCTCCTCTCAGCCCCATGTCTGCAGCCTCCTCTCCTCCCAGCACCATGTCTGCAGCCTCCTGTCCTCCCAGCCCCCTGTCTGCAGCCTCCTGTCCTCCCAGCCCCCTGTCTGCAGCCTCCTGTCCTCCCAGCCCCCTGTCTGCAGCCTCCTGTCCTCCCAGCCCCCTGTCTGCAGCCTCCTCTCCTCTCAGCCCCATGTCTGCAGCCTCCTGTCCTCCCAGCCCCATGTCTGCAGCCTCCTCTCCTCCCAGCCCCCTGTCTGCAGCCTCCTCTCCTCTCAGCCCCATGTCTGCAGCCTCCTCTCCTCCCAGCCCCCTGTCTGCAGCCTCCTGTCCTCCCAGCCCCCTGTCTGCAGCCTCCTCTCCTCTCAGCCCCATGTCTGCAGCCTCCTCTCCTCTCAGCCCCCTGTCTGCAGCCTCCTCTCCTCCCAGCCGCTGTCTGCAGCCTCCTCTCCTCTCAGCCCCCTGTCTGCAGCCTCCTCTCCTCCCAGCCCCCTGTCTGCAGCCTCCTGTCCTCCCAGCCCCTGTCTGCAGCCTCCTGTCCTCCCAGCCCCATGTCTGCAGCCTCCTGTCCTCCCAGCCCCTGTCTGCAGCCTCCTGTCCTCCCAGCCCCATGTCTGCAGCCTCCTCTCCTCTCAGCCCCATGTCTGCAGCCTCCTCTCCTCCCAGCCGCTGTCTGCAGCCTCCTGTCCTCTATACAGAGTGCTGATACAGCAGTATTGGCTCTGCTGGGCCAACCATCCCAACCCTCTCTGTGCTGTGTAGAGCAGTGTGTGTGCCAGGAAAAGTGGGCAATTAACCCTCAGCCCTAAGGTGTGACCTGAGCCAAATCCAATATTGGCTCCAGCATCAAGGCCCTGTGCCACTCAAGTTCAAAGCTGCTGATCAGCAGAAAGACCCTAAACAATAAAGGACCAAATGCTAATTCCTAAGACACCTAGGAGCTTCAACACCACCAGACAATTAACCAGGAGAGGAGAGGAGAGAGAGAGAGAGGGAGAGAGAAAACATACATTATTAATCAAAAGTAAATTTAGCAAAGTGGGGACTAATCTTGGCCCTCTCTGCACCCAAGGTTGAACAGTAAATTAGGGAAGATAGAAAATATTGAAGGTAGACCGACCTGAGCTCAACACTTCCTTACTGTGGAAGAAATAAATCCTCCCTTTATGGTATAGATACTATCCTATAGTAATGAGTGAATAACACAGCAGTGTATGGAAGACAAATATCTAAATGATGGTAAGCATCCTCTTGCTGTCTTCCTGATCAATTTGTGTGCTGAAATACAGCGCCTTCGGAAAGTATTCAGACCCCTTGAATTTTCCACATTTTGTTAGGTTAAAGCCTTATTCTAAATTGTTTTTGTTCCTCATCAATCTATATACAATACCCCATAATGACAACGCAAAAACAGGTTTTTAGAAATTGTTGCTAATTTATTAAAAATAAAAAACTGAAATATTAAATTTACATAATTATTCAGACCCTTTACTCAGTACTTTGTTGAAGCACCTTTGGCAGCGATTACAGCCTCTAGTCTTCTTGGGTATGATGCTACAAGCTTGGCACACCTGTATTTGGGGAATTTCTCCCATTCTTCTCTGCAGATCCTCTCAAGCTCTGTCAGGTTGGATGGGGAGCGTTGCTGCACAGCTATTTTCAGGTCTCTCCAGCGATGTTCGATCAGGTTTAAGTCCAGGCTCTGGCTGGGCCACTCAAGGACATTCAGAGACTTGTCCCGAAGCCACTCCTGCATTGTCTTGGCTGTGTGCTTAGGGTCGTTGTCCTGTTGGAAGGTGAACCTTTGCCCCAGTCTGAGGTCCTGACAGCTCTGGAGCAGGTTTTCATCAAGGATCTCTCTGTACTTTGCTCCGTTCATCTTTGCCTCGATTCTGACTAGTCTCCCAGTCCATGCCTCTGAAAAACATCCCCACAGCATGATTCTGTCACCCCCATGCTTCACCGTAGGGATGGTGCCAGGTTTCCTCCAGACGTGACGCTTGGCATTCAGGCCAAAGAGTTCAATCTTGGTTTCATCAGACCAGAGA